>NC_090783.1:2437500-2650000 GCF_040054535.1 Antennarius striatus
CACACACACACACACACACACACACACACACACACACACACACACACACACACACACACACACACAAGCCCCTGGGGGGAATCTGTGACCTCGACAAACAGCACTAAGTGCTAAATACGCAGCGATGCGTGCAGCGGAACACACATGCGTGGCGTCCGGCGTGCAGCTCCATGCGCCTTAAAAAAAAAAAAAAAACGTCATAGAAACAGAAGCGCCTGCTAAAATATGTCAGTATGTAATCAGCCCTAAAAGAGGGGTCCTTAAAATTCCAGTGGCTACACACACACACACACACACACACACACACACACACACACACACACACACACACACACACACACACACACACACACACACACACAAAGGCCTTTAGTTAAACACTGAATGGCTCACAGGAAGTGGCTGTTGGGTGATTCAGAAGCACCTCCCATGGCTCAGGGAGCCGCCTCGCTCTCTTTCTTGCCTCCAATCACCGTCTTTTTTATCTTCCTCCCTCCTCCTCATCCTCCTCTTCCTCCGTCTCTTTTCGGTTCACGTCTCCCTCCCTTTCGCTCACGGCTGTGGGTGTCATCCCACGCCACGCCAAAAATCGTGAGGGCCAAACGTGGGACGCCGATTGCCGCTGAAAGTCACCTGGTTTTCTGGATTTTAATCCAACTGACTAGTAGTTTGGGGGGGTGGGGGTGGGGGTAGGGGGTGAGATGCTCCTTACCTTCTGGTACTCGGAGTCCTCCGGCCTGAAGTCGCTGCTCACCATCTGGAACTCCAGGTTGAAGTGGGGCAGCCGGTGGAGGAGATTCACCCACCAGGGCGGGGAGTAGTTCACCACGGCCGCCATCCCGTTTCAGGCTGTCGCTGCGCCTCCCCCCCTTCGGAAAAAACCGGATCCCTCACTGGAACGCTGAGGAGAAATCCACATCAGTGGGTTAAAAGGAGACAGAAACCGGTCCAGGTTCAGCATCCCAACAGGAGGCCTCAGGGATGTTGACACCTGGAGCATCCTTCTTCCTCCCCGTGGATTGGCTGCGCTCTGCCTTTACCTGTCCCCCTCACCTGCGCATGCGCAGTTGTGATTAAAAAGCGTCCACTAACACTCACTAAATGAATCCATAAGAACCTTTCTGTTCCTTCCCTACAGTTTTCACCATAATAAACACGGATGCGTCATGTTAGCGTCATGTAAACGCGTCATTACGCAACGCAAAGCAAACTAACGCAAATAACCCCGCAAAAAAAAAAAAAAAAATGTCATTCAAAAACAACCCCAGCATGTTTTCAACCATAAATCACCCGGTGAGGTCACACGTTTAGAGCACAACAGCATGGCTGACATCTATTTACGCTCATATGGAATAAAAAAAAACCATCCAAAACTGTGCGTAAAAGCACCGATCCGGAACCACCGGTACCGGCTGGAGCGCGTCGACACACGTCGGTCAACTCGATTATTCGATTTATATTTGATTTCATTAGCTATAATAACCGGATTAACCAACATTAACCCGCTTTGTCCGTCTCAAAGTACCGCAGTCTCCCCGAGTCGTCAAGGCAACTCGGCGGCAGACGCGCAGGAATCCGCCCGCGGACACGAAGCTCTGCTCCGGGGGTGGGGAGGGAAAGACTACCACCACCTACCTAGAAGAGCCGAAGCGGATGCAGAGTCTTGTCGAATGTCGTGTTGGGAATCCAGGCCGGCGTAGATCACACCTATTGTCTTCCCGGTTCCGGTGCAGCCGTGCCCTGCTGCATCAACGCGGCCGAACCGAGAGAGCTGCAACCGAGTCGGTGGAGGTTCCGACCGCATTGAGGGCAAACAAAAACAAAACAGCACCAAATGACGGTCACATTTCACCCAGGAAGCGTCAGTTGTCGACGACCTTCCCTCGAAAGCGGAGGGGATCAGAAGAGATGAAGGGTTAAAACTCCCGCAGCCCGGTCAGGAGGATCACCGCCGTGCGCTCACGCCTCGTTTGCGCTCTTCTCTCGGCTCCAAACGATTCGCGCGTCCACGGGCGCCGTTTCCCACGAACAACCGTCCGTCCGGCGCCTTCAGCGCTGCGGCTCCTCAATTGGATGATATTGCTGGAGCGTGAGGCGAACACGGCGATTAAAAAGCCCTGGAGGACGGGGGCTTTGCGGCAGCGCCAGCTCTTCACACAGTGGCGGAGGGCGCCCCCTAACGGCGAAACGGGAGGAGTGCGTCCGGATGCAGAATAAAATAACTCCCGTTATTTTGCGTCTTTTATAAGTATCTAATAAGAATGCAACCCATGACGTGTAAATAGATCCAGTTTGAATTTAATACAATACAGAATATATAACATAATATTTATAACAACAAAAACACGTAACACTTTGTCATAGAACAGGATGAGCTCTTTTTGAGTCTTGAATTTTACTATTTCTTTATTATTTTACTCTTGCCCCTCTCCGCTGACTTTGACTCCACACCTTTTATTAGAATTCATTTTATCGGCTACACAGAGCCATTAAAATGTATTTTAATATGGGTGTTAAGGCTGGGACAGGTCCTATCATGGCCACTAGATGGCAGTATTTGCTAAGATATTCTTCTCCAGGTTGTGAATTTTTCTGGCTGAAGTGGTGCATTTTTGCTGAGAAAAATGAAGAATGCATGTTCAATTTTGCAAAAGCACATGTGTGCAGAGGTCACATGTGTCAGAGGTCACATGTGTCAGAGGTCATGAGGTGCAGTTTCAGAATCTTCAGGTTTGACATTCGTTTTCGGTGGATAAAACCAGGCTACAGTCTGTGTGTTTTTATGTGTCTTCTCAACTTTGTCATCTCAATATAACTTTACCCACAAGTCTTGCAATGGTGTGCCGCTCGCCGGTGTGGGTCTTCAGGTGTTTTTTTAAATTCACTAACTAGTCTGAAAGCTCTCCCACACGTCACAAAAGCGTGGGCCTTCTCGCCCGTGTGGATCGTCACGTTTCGCTTCAGCACCGAACGGTCGCTGAATCTTTCCCCGACAGGAATACAGCTTCTCATCCACGTGGATTCTCACGTGGACGCTCTGGAATTAAACTAGAGTTCCATCAACTGGTGTCAAGTTCATCCTGTTCCTCCTTAATCCACGGAGGCTCCTCCAGTTCCAGACTGGAGCTCCTCTGACCGGTGCAGATCCTCTTGGCTTTTCTACGGATTTATAGTCAAAGATTTTCCCACATGTGTCAAATTCTAGATAAGTTTTACTCGAGTACATTTCAGAGTGACTTTCTGACACAGGTGATTTATTTTTGCTATCGTGACCTTTGACTTTTCCTCTCCTTGGTTTTGGTTCCGTTGATCCAGAACCTCCCGGTTCTTCTCTTTCCTCATTTTGGCTCTCAGATACTGGAGATGTTTTGAGGTGAGCGATATTAGGAAATGTAAATGTAAATTAACTTCACCACACAGAGCCCTAGAGCCTCGGTAATTACGCTAAAATGTGGACAGTCGGAAAATCCTATCACAAAATCGGCAATTTCTGTCAGTATTCGGACCTCTGGAGGACGACAGGTGTTTTAACCTGTATGTGGTCCCTTGGCCCCCCATCGTCTGTTAATTATATTAACGTTTCAGAATCGGATATAAAAAAAAATCCTATTTTTTTTGTCAAAGTTGGTTGAATTTTAGTTGTTTTTGGTGGGTTTTTAAAACTAAGAATCGAATATCTCCTCGTTCTTCTATTTTGATGTCCGTTTCTGAGATGGAAAGGACACAAAATTGTTCCTTGTCCAGTACTTCAACAGATACTTCAAGAGATTAACATCAATATTTTTTACAGTGTATGAAAAGAGCTACACCAAACGCAGGTTAAATGATAAAAAACATTTTATTATATTTTAGTTACACACATCATGTGGGGAAAACTGTACTCCTCTTTGTTGACCTCCATCCTGATCACCATCGTCTGTTTCTGAACACAAACAGTTGTGGTACTGGACCTGCTCTCCACTCTTCCACGTGTTTAGTATTGCAGCAGAATGATTATTAATTTATTCACAGTTTGACTCAATAGTGCATCAGCTGAAAATCACTCCTCAGTCGTACCTCAGAATGACCCAGTATGTATGAAGTGTATTTAGTGTACTGACATTCATATGTTACAAGTCAGGCATGTTAAAGTATGCTTCATTTCACACCTCTGAACTCCACAGGAATACAGTACTATATTGTGTTATACTTTGGCCAATGAAGCAGTGAGAAATTAGTACTTTTATTGCTTAACTGGACTTTTAATTTGAAAATCCACGCTGTAGGCACTTAGGGCTATTTGTCTGACATGATAAACCAGAAGAATCCAAACTAAAGTGAATGCAGAATTCAGCAAACATTTTCTATTTATCACCCTAACTTAATACTGGATTATCCCAGTTATCACATGCATCCAGACAAGACATCTATAACTTTAAGACTTCTCTGCTTCTCATTGGACGTGACGGAGACACGATGATGTCATCAGAGTCATCTGACTCCACGGCAGCCGCTGCGCCATCAGCTGTGTCGTGAAGCTTTGTTGGCTCTGCAGGAGACACACCGGCGCAGGTTGTTTTTAATGACCCAGCATCAATGCTAATATTAGCTTAGAACATGTACTTGTGTTTTATGTGTGGAGATTCCGATCTGACAAAACCCAAACTGTTACGTGACCTCTGACCTGTCGTTGGTGTCATCCTGGAGGGCTGAGCGCTAGACGTGAGCCAGGGACCTCCGTCCTCACCCTGCTTTTCATCCTCCTTATGGACGGGAGAAGCACCTTAGTGACCAGAGTGACATATTTTATATAAATACTTTATTATTATTATTATTATTTTATCATTTAAAAAAATGTATGTATGGAATATATACATTTCTATATGTACAATCTGTGTGTGACCCTCACCTGCTGTGCTGCCTTTGTGAGCCGAGCGAGATCTTCTCGGCACCGGTTTGGGCAAGTTGTTACCAATCAGAGGAGGCACAGGTGACACGGAGCTGATTCACACACAACCACACACACACACACACACATACACACACACACAAACACACAGAATTCCTGCTTGACAAAATCTCTTCCTTAAACGTCTTCCTCGCAAACAGGACTCACCTCTCTGCTGACGGACTACAGCGGGCCAGGTGACCCCTAAAGGCAGACTGTATCATTGTCATGGCAACTGCATCCAGCTCCGCTCCTATGGAGGATCCAGCATCACTGAGGTTTGCTGCTTCTACAGCCTGAAAGAAAGAATCGAGGATGAGATGGAGCTACAGGCAGAAGAAAATTAGGAAGGATATTTGGGTGATATTTGAACCTGTGTTTCCTTCAGCAGGTCCCGTCTGAGGACGTGTCCTCTGAGCGCTGACTGCAGCATCACGATGTCCTGGTGCAGAATAAAGACAGGTGGAGATAAACAGAGGAGTGTCTGGAGTTGTGTCCCCATTTCATTGGGGTTTGAACCCTACCTTGTTCCTGTGTTTCCTCCAGTTCCTCTGAATGACCTGCGCTGCTTTCCCTCTGCCCTTCTCCTCTCTTTCTGACCGTTCACCTCCGTCACCCTCCTCCGTTTCTTTCCTCCCAGCATCCCTCTCCTCTCCCTCCTCCCGATCTTCTCCAGCGGTAGCTTCCTCCTTCTCCTGTCGGGGCGTGGCTGAGGATGAGGGGAGCTCAGATCGGGCCGCTTTGCTTCTGTCCTTCAGAGTTTGGATCTTCGCCCTCAACTTGTCCAACTCCTGTCTGGGAAACACAAAAACCAACTAAACAACACAGAAACAAGCGACCAAACACGACCAGCTGCCACAGCAGACGTTCTCATGGTCAGCAATACGCTTTTTCTACATGTTAGCTAAGTATTCACTTTTATACCTTTTGCTTTCTAAAATGAGATCAGAGCTCTTTTGTTTTAGAAGAGAATCAGAATAGAGAGATATACAGAAACATACTTATGCTGATGCGTGTGTTTCTCCCATTCTTTGCCGCGTTCCGCTTCCCATCGTTCTCTTTCCGACTCTCTTTCTCCCTTTATTTTTCTGATTTCATCACTGAAAACACAAACAGAACACAGAAACACTCTAAAGAACCAGAATCAATGATTCTGTTTCCATAGCAACCATCACTTGGTTTCCCTGATATGTGCAGTGACATCAGATATTCAACATGTTCTACTTACATAACAGAGAGACTGAACTTTAAGTCGCCGCTCACTCACTCTTTACTCCTCAGCGTCTCTTCTAGCTCCGCCCTCTCCTCCTCCAATCGGCTGAGGCGTTCTCTCAGATGAGTCGCCTCCTCCCATCCCTCCGTGATCGTTCCCACGGAGACCACTGCCTCTGTTGCCATGGTAGATCTCAGAATCTCGGTCGGTACGGTCTGGGTCCCCCGATCCGATTGGCTGCTGCTCTTTGCCGAATGGGTGTGTTTCCTGCTGTCCTCCAGCCTCTGATTGGAGGAGAGAGGAGTCGGTGTGACGTCTCCTTGTGTGATAACAGGAAACATGTGACTGTGTGTGTTGACATGGATTTTGTCTAACCTTCTCCACTTCAAGCAGCCTTCTCAACAGCCTCTGTTTACTCCACTCTCTGTAACCTAGGAGACGCAGACACATCCTTATATTAATGAGTTTGAGAACAGCAGGTTACCTGATCATTTGTTTCTTTTGTTTGAAGGATTGAATTCATGACATGGAAATTACAAAAAAAAATTTCAGAGAAAAAAGCGAAAGCAGATAGTCCTCAACATACAAACACAATTATTTCCAACAAGTTTTTCGTAAGCTGAATTGTTCATAAGTCGTTATTTATTAATTTATAATCTATAATTGACATTTGAGGTAATTTAAATGTTATTACTCCTCTAAATAAAAAAGTATTATTCCCTCAGACTGACCAGAAACAATAATAGGACATAAAAACGACCCATAATAAAATAAAATACAGGTCGTTTCAAGTTCAGTCGTTCTCGATGATACGTTGGTTTTAAAAAATACGCAGAAAAGAAAAAAGTATTCGTCATTTTACTCGACTCAACTTTTGTCCTCCACAAATACTGGACTCTTAAAATCACTTGGAAACTATTAAAAGCACATAATATCATCTTAACGTACAATAACTAAATAAAAAGACGCATAATCTTATTAAAATGCGTACGTATAGTTCCAATTTCTACTGTCATGGGTCACTCGTGATTCACGCTATCGTTTTGAATTTGGATTTGTTTATGATAAACTTTTGCTCCTTATAATTTAATTCTTAAGGAGAAAAAGAAGAAAAAGAACTCTCAAAGAACTCTCCACCAGTTTTTAAGCGCATCCAACAGACGAGTTAGATGAGTGTTGAATATCGCGTTTGCTCTTATCTCCAAATGTTCGTAAGACGAGTGTTTGTATGTTGAGGACTACCTGTATTCTGATCGGAGGAATAAACAAGGCGACTGTCTTTCATTCTGGGGACCAAGACGAGGGGTGTCAGTGATGTTTTACCACCTTTGATTCCTCCTGCGGGGGGGCCCGTATCGAGCTCCCCCCTGAGGGCTGCGTTCTCCTGCTGGAGCTGCTTCAGGTTCTCAGACAGACGTTGGACGGTGGAGCTTAACGCCCTCTGCTGCCTCTGGGAGCATTTGCTCTCTGCTCGACTGCTGCGGACAGGAAGCAGCAGAGAAACGGAGGGAACTGAAGCAGGAGCGACGGATTTCTGGTGCAAACCCTGTCTAAGAACTTCACTATGTTGGCTGACACCTCAGAGGAGGAGTGTGTACCTCTTCTCTGACGCGTCTAGAAGAATCCTCAGCCTCTGGATCTGAAAGGCGACACAAACTTTATCATCTCAGATTAGCACCAACGTAACTATGGTATAACAGCAAGGACACGAACAGCAGCCATGGAGCGTGGGTTTATCCCAGTTTTTGTGCTTATTTAAGAAACTCTGGAAAATCCATATCCTGCAAGTTACTGCAACCATTAGGTTGTTGATTGATTACTCGGTCTAAAAAAAGTGATTAGATTAATAGTTTCAGCCATTTTTGATTTTAAATAACATTTTTGGGTTCCTGCTTCTTAATCTTTGGCTTTTGGATTTTTGGTTGGACAAAAAAAACAACAACTTTGGGCTCTGAGCTCTTCTCACTTTCACTGAAATTTCACAGACTAAACATTTAATCAATCAGTGGAGAAAATCTTCAGATTAAATAAGTGTGGATGGAACCTCTTCTAAGTAAGTTTCTACTGTGATCTCCAGCTCCTCCAGGTTGGTGGTCCGTAGCTCTCGTTGGAGTTTACTGGAGACAGAAAGAAGAGAATCTGAATATTTTGCTGCTCCATACACAAACCAAACAGACTTATAAGTGTCTTACCTCAGAGCATTTTCTTTTTCTCTGCACTGCTGTTCCAGCTTCAGGATTCTCTGTTTCAGCCCATTGACAACCTTGATGGATAAAATCAATTTAACTAAATCTTCTTAAGATCAAGCAGAATAATTAACAACTGGAACTGGACAAACTCACCACACTCCCGTCTTTTTTCTTATCCACCAAACTTCGAGTATATTCAGATCCCTATAATAAAAACATTCATAAAAACAATTACTGCGGTTCAAAGTGTCTGCGACAAAACCTGAGCAGCTTTTGTAATCGTACTTTAGTGGGATCCAACAGTTCTTCTATCTGTTTCTCTCTTTTAGCGTTATCTTCCTCCAGACGGCGCAGTTTGGCTTTCATTTGTCGGTTATCGGTCTTTTGTACCTGGAGAGTCTGCAGAGAAAATAAATAAGTAATAAATCTCACATCAATAAAGACAGGAAGGAAACGTTCACAGCATAAAGAATGCATACGTAAAGAAATAACTCTACACTGCTCTCGGCCATTGCTGACAACCCTAACCCCACCCCACCAACCCTAACCCTAACCCCAACACATAACGCATTAAATACCGAACTGAAGTCACTGCATTCCTTTTGTATTATTCATTCTCTCACCTTTTTGAGGTGGACAATCTCTTCTTGCATGTCCTCCTTGTCTTTGTAGCAACCCGTGGTGAAGGCGAAGCCTGAAACACATGTGGACAAACAGGGAGAGGATTCATAATCAAGTGGATCATCTCTGTCCACCGTCTGCTGACAGTCGACTGGAAACTCGTCCGTTTAGCACAGAAATTGACTTTAAAACTTTCTTCTTCTGAACTTTTCCTGACTTAGATTCCCATTCTGGCACGTTAACACACTCGCTCACCACTGGATTCAGAGTGGAGGTGTTTCCTTGTGCTCAAGGTCTGTTGAAGAAGCTTCGGTGTGACGTTGCACTCTGGTCAAGGAGACGGAAAGACAAAACATAAATGGTTAATTCCCATCAGCAGGCAGCTATTTTCATGAATCAAATTACCAAATAAACCAAACAAGTCCAAGTCTTGCTTTTATCACTCTTTACATTTTACATCTGAGTCCTGCAGCCACATCCCTGTTGGATACAGACACCTCTCTGTGAACTTACCATGGCCGTTGCTGAGGGACCTGAGATGAGCCAACCCGCCCTCCCCAGTCGTGTCACCTCTGGTGTCCCCCAGGGACGACCTCGGCGGTCTCCAGGCCGCCACCACCACTCTTCTGGGGTTCACATTCATACTGGTGAGGTATGGAGACCCTGCACACACACATCATGGAATTCAGAGTCAATCGTTTGTTTTTTTTGTAATATCTGGATAAAAATGGTACTTACCTATTAAAGAAGGAGACTTGCCAGAAGATCTCTTCCCTTTTGATTTCTGATGGAGCACATGCAGGATATTAGAGCAGCGCCCTGCCCTGAAGACAGCGTCTTAAGACTGCTAAGAGAGGGATGTGTGACACCAGTGACGCTTACCTTTTCCAGAAAGTCAGCGGAGAAAGAAAAGCCATCCTCCACCTAGTTTGGACAGAGATCTCAGTGAGGGATGAGGAAAAGTTTAATTCTAAGGGTAACAATAAAAACTCATGAGGAAACAAACCAGGATCTGATTGCTCCTGACACACATCCAAATTAAAGGTGTTTCAAAATACACTTTCACAACACAAAATGTTTGATAGATTCTCTGTTTAGATGCTGTTTTGGAATTTTATGTAATAATAATAATATATGGATTTGAGTTTTATAAGCTATGGACTCACCAGCTCCTCATAGTCTTCATCTGTCTGAACATCACTCGCCTCCTGAGACATCTTCACGGTTGAACTGGATTCAACTTAAATATAAAGTTAAGTTAAAAATCAAATATAAAGTTAAGTTAAAAATCAAATATAAAGTTAAGTTAGGAAACTTAGGCGCAACCATTTCATTGCTTGCGATCATCGGAGGCGCATCTCAGGCTGACCGTCTTGCTAGTAGTAAAAACATAAGATAACAAAAGAGATGTTAGCAGCGATATAAATCCGATTCTCGCCTTTAACACTACGTACTATCCATGTGACGAGCCGGTAAGAATTACTGCTCAAAATAGCTTCTAAAATTCGTTAAACTGACGATTTATCGACATGCATTTGGACGTTCAAGTGAGTGTTACAGATTGAGTCGTCTAGCAACCAGGTAAATAAGTCAATTTTGTTAAACGAAAGTCGGAGCCGGAAACTATCTAATTTTCCTTCAAAATAATAGCGTAACAAGCGTATAACGATAGCGTTTTCGTACCGGAATCCGTGTATTCATAGCGTGTGTATGAATATCAATACTTATTCTATAACAATTGAGTTCAAGTGATAAAAAATCTGTGATATTTTTAACCAAAAAAGTACATGCTAATCATGCATACACTTATTTTGAAACGGTAAGACGGATGTAAATATTAAGTGTGACTACTTGACGGAAGTAAACTCTAAACCACAATGTAGAACAGTGTCGTTTTCCCCCTTTCGCATCCTAGTCTCCGAGTCACTTCCTCCCTTTTTCTATTGGTCTAGAACTAAAAAGAGGCGGGCCATAAGGACTTTTCCTCCAATAGCGGTGAAGAAGGAGGTGAGCGAAACGAAAGGTAGAAAATAATTATTAACACGATAGCGTTCATAATTATTAGTTTTAGATATGAAATGATATTTTTCAAGGCATGATTGTATTTAAATAAATATAAATACATTTTAAATAATACATTAATATAAAACAGCACCAGTATCCTGTCATTCAAAGTATTTACTTCAGTGTAAATTTGATTTACAGTTTTATTTTCTTATGTTCCACCTCCTGTACCTTATTACCAATTATTTCCGATATTGATTGACATCAGCTCCCTTTACTATCTACATATACCATAAGGTTAAAGGAATAAAAAAATGTTTTTGTGTGGCATGTACTGACGCACAGTGCCAACTCTGGACCTGTAGAGGAGTATGTTAAAGGAGCATCCCTTTAATGCAGAAACAGACTTGAACAAAGTCAGAGAAGGAAAAGGAGACGCACCTGTCTGCAGAGGAGATAAGCATTGTTAAGGTATCAGGGGATGCATTTGGATTCGTAAAGTACTGTATATGCAAATGAATAGAAATCTACTTGATCCTCGTACAGTCTAATGTAAATGTCCCCTCTCTTTTGCATGATTCTTCATCCTTCTTTCTTACAGTCTGAAGAGAAGTCAATGGACTGTTGTTACTGTTGTTACTGAAGCATATAGTCTGTTTATACAGGCGGTGCCCCCCCCCCCCCGGGCCACACAGCCAGGAACACCATACTTTTGTTCAAGGGGAAACAAACCCATCGCAAATCTCATTCAAGACCAAAAAAAAATTTCTTCTTGAACACAAACAGTAATCAGTGGCTTACTTGAGAGAGAGATGAATGGAATACAATGATGAGCATACACCAAATGTATTTAGTATCATCATTCACACCAAATGTGGCAACTTTTATAACATGGCAATGTAAAAAAAAGAAAAGAAAATGTTCAAACAAATGTATGAAATACAAAAACACGGCTCCCACCGAACCGACTGTCACACACGTGGATCCATTTCACTGCTGCGGTTCCCTAAACTGCCAGATGGGGGCGATGTTGCTCGGTATCCAACATCAGGTAGACTCGACATCTCGGTGAAATTCTTGTTTCAGATGTCCCATTTTTATGTTTCTTCCACATTCAGCTGGAAACGAGTAAATTAAAGCCTGGATAGAAGTAAAATTTCCTCCATGCGCCTCTATTCAGTGAGTTCTTCATCAGGTATGTAGTCCAGTTGAGAAGAAAAAAAGACAAGAAGCCCCAAAATATTTTAGCTCCTTTGAAAGCCAACAAAATAACTGTCACAGTCTCACAGACACACACTGACACACACTCCTCATATCCCCTGGGCTTTTTAGGACAATAATCTGCATGCATATTGACAACTTGATGAACTTGCAGAACCTATACATATATGTTTATGCAGATTAACCCTCTGTGGACTGCTGATGAACCCTTTTTGTTCAACGGAAAACTGGGGTGGGGTGGGGGGGACTCATGTTTTCTCACAGTAAATCCAAAAACAAGTTTTTCAAGTTTTATTGATATCTGAGTGGAGAATGCAGAAAGGATCTCAACTAAAAGCGTATTTCAGTGTTAAAACCTGAAAGAAAAGGAGTCCCAAAGTCCTTAACTTTGAAACTGACCTGTCATCAGTCTGTTGGAATTACTGGGTGTGAGGAAAATATACACCCAGCAGCCCCATCCAGGATAAATAAAGGTGGATGTCCAGGGCGGGTGTAACGCCCAGTGGGGGTGGACAGAGGTGACAGATCTGCCCCCCACCAGCCAGTGGAACCACAAGGTCAGGAAACAACTGCAGATCCTAACGGAAACCCACCCCCTTAAATGTCCTGTTTCTACATGTTTCATTACATGTGCTGCTGCACATGATTCCACGCGGTTCTTCCTGTTGTGTGTGTTGTGATCTGATTTGAAACATTTATTTCAGAAACCTTGGGAGGGAAAAAAACCCAAACATTGAATATCAATTCAACACAATGAGAGGATAGTGTTCTTTAATGACAGCGATTTCTAAGCAAAAGGTTGTTTTTTTTAAAAAAATCAGATGTTTTTAACTTTTGTGATGAATAGACAGAACTTCAAGTCCTTCTGATAAACTTTTCCTCAGTATCTTCCTGCCAACGCGGCGCTGGAGACAAACGCTGCTCTGTCAGCCGGTGAATGACTCCATCCATGCAGAACTGATGGCGAGCAGATCTCAATTAGTGGGGCGGAACGAAGGGAGAGGAATCATGAAGGAATGATGCTGTTTGTCTCTTCATGACCAGCGTCTCCAGACGCCCTTCATCTGTTGAGACGCTGCTGATGAAGATCCAGACTCCAGCTTCAGGACGCGTTCCTGAGGAACCTTAGAACATTCCTTATGCGGGCCTCCAGTTCCTGGAATGTTCTTCAGGACTTCTTCTGGAACTGAAGCTAGCTTCTTCTGGAACTTAGTTCTAGTTCCGTCTTCCTCACAGATGGAGACATCTTCTCACAGGATTTCCTGATCCCTGATGGAATCCATCTCGGATTCCAGTGTAGTAAAGCATCACCAAGCAGCAGCTATACGCCTCACATATAGGGGGGGGGGGGTTTACATCTGATTTACAAACCTGTTCTCTTCTGAGGGATGTTCCTCTGGAGTTTGAATCATTTTTGAGACTGAAGCTTTCATTTAAAAGAAGCTTTTTGTGCTGATTGTGGGGGGGGGGGGCTCTCTTGTGCTGAACTATACAAAGAGTTAAACCCTCTGTACGTGAACAGGGTTAGGATGGTTTGACAAATTTGCTGTAATCTCCCTCCAGCTCCTCCGCCTGTATCTGGGGCGTGTGCTGCCGTCATATTATAATTTAAAAAAAAGAACCCTCCCCGTTCTGCAGCTCCAGCGACTCGGATTTGCAGTCAGGGGGGGGGGGACACTCCTCATCATCAGTCATCACCCCTCTCTCCTCCTCCTCCTCCTCCTCCTCCCTCACATTCACCCTTTTTTCCCCCCCTCCTCCAGACCAGAACCGCATCTCTCCTCCTTTGACGCGCAGCCACCATGTCTTCAGACGAGCTGCTCCAGATCCCCCTGGGGCTCATCAACAGCGCGGGGAAGTACCTGACGGCCGAGACCTTCGGCTTCAAGATCAACGCTTCAGCCAGCAGCCTGAAGAAGAAGCAGACGTGGACCCTGGAGCAGACCGGGCAGGACGGCAGCGCCGTGTTCCTCCTCTCCCACCTCGGCCGGTACCTCGCCACGGACAAAGACGGGAACGTCACCGCGGACAGCGAGACCCGCGGCCGGGACTGCCGCTTCGTCATCGCCGCGCACGAAGACGGGCGGTGGTCTCTGCAGTCCGAGCCCCACGGAAGGTACCTGGGGGGCAGCGAGGACCGGATCACCTGCTTTGCGCAAAGCGCCACGCCGACCGAGAAATGGAGCGTGCACCTGGCCGTGCACCCGCAGGTCATCCTCTACAGCTTTGCGCGCAAACGCTTCGCCCACTTGAGCGTCCAAGGGGAGCGACAGGAGGTGTCAGTGAACCGGGATATTCCCTGGGGGGTCGACTCGCTGGTGACGCTGGTCTACCGTGACCAGCGTTACCACCTGGAGACTTCTGACAACCGGTTCCTGCGTAATGATGGAAGCCTGTCCACAAAGACAGACAAGGATACCGGCTACATGTTGGAGTTCCGCTCCGGGAAAGTGGCGATCCGTGACTGCGACGGGCGGTACCTGGCCCCCGTGGGGCCATCCGGGACCCTGAAGTCTGGGAAAGGCACCCGGGTGGGGAAGGATGAGCTGTTCGGCCTGGAGCGCAGCCATGCGCAGGTCGTGATGACTGCAGGGAACGAGAGGAACGTGTCCACGAGGCAAGGTGAGGCTCTACAGCGCCACATGCTGGTGGAAAAATCACACTGACACACACATAGCACCTGAATGCATTAATAGAATAAATGTGGAGTGTGTGTGTGTGTCTGTTTAAGAAACCCCTCAAACAGAATGTGAGACTTGGGTTCCCCATTTATCCCCACACCATGTGTTTCCCATTATCATGCGCTCACTTTCTCCCCACTCTCCACCCCACCCCCACCCCCACTTTCTGGCCTAGCTTAACATTTTTTCTGCAGTAATTCTACCCTTGCTTTGCGGCTGCTGGTTGAGAGTTGGCGTCATTCTGCAGTTTCACCATCATTCTTTGTCTCAGAACAGACTGAGAACAGACAGAAAAACCAGGAGGGGTTCATGTAGGAGATAAAAGTGATAAATGGATAAATGTGTGTGTGTGTGTCGCATTCCAAGAGTGATGAACCGTGGGAGAAGAAAGATAATCTTTGTCTCAATGAGGTCATTGTAGGGCAGTGATGTTTGACCTGGTCTCTTAGTGAAGTCTTGGCAGGATAGTAATAACAGGTCAATAATGTCCATCCGTCTAAGGTGAACCCAGAAGGTCCTGGTGAGATACGAGACTCTGCTCTTCTCCCAGGGAGTCTTTAGGAATTAAAGAAATAGACTTACATCTTAAAACACATAATATAAATGCAAATTCAATTCAAAAAACTTTGTTTGTCCCCAAGGGGCAATTGAAGAAAGGCAAGCTGAAATATCCATCATGGGTCAAAGTCATGTGGAACGGTGCTACGATTCCGTCAGTCTAGTTTTACAGCACATATATCATGTGTTTTAGCAACATTAAACATGCTTTGGTTTCATCACATGTGATTTCAGTGTTTCAGAGGCAGGAGGAAGTTCTTTTCAGGGAGTCTGAGTCTCATCCTGACCCCAGAGGCTAAACGTACCAGAGCATTTAGCTGCCTGATATTTCTCTTTAACCAAGCCCTAGTCTTTTAATCCATAGCTCTGTCCTGTAAGTATATAGTATAAAAAGTGTTTGCTTTTGCCAGGCTTGTCTGATATAATTTTCACCATGACTCGTGACCTGTTATTAGTCCCTGGCAGGACATCCTGTGTGCGGGTCCAACAATACAGCGAACCTACATCCACGCCTTCGGAGCTCAGGACATTCTGTCTGATTCAGTGAATTCAATCAAAGTGTAGGAAGAAAAGAAGAAACACCAGAGACTGAATGGAAACTGACTGAAAAACTTTCTTCTAGGTATGGACCTGTCAGCCAATCAGGATGAAGAAGGAGACCAGGAAGTGTTCCAGATGGAGATGAGCCGTGAGGAGAGGAAGTGTGCCTTCAGAACCTCTGCTGGGAAATACTGGACCCTGACACCGGGTGGAGGACTGCAGTCCACCGCCTCCACCAAGTAACCACACACACACACACACACACACACACACACACACACACACACACACACACACACACACACACACACACACACACACACACACACACACACACACACACACACACACACACACACACACAATAATGAATAACGCTATGATAAGGCATCATAGGCAGAGAAAGAAGGGTGATGTCATCCTGGGAATATTAAGTTATAAATATAAGTTATCATCATTAAATCAAATCGACACATGACCTACTCATTGTGTGTGTGTGTGTGTGTGTGTGTGTGTGTGTGTGTGTGTGTGTGTGTGTGTGTGTGTGTGTGTGTGTGTGTGTGTGTGTGTGCGTGTCACAGGTCAGCTAACACCTTGTTTGAGCTGGAGTGGCGTGACGGTCGTGTGTGTGTGCGTGCCGCTAACGGCAAATATGTGGTGGCCAAGAAGAACGGGCAGCTGGCAGCTACGGTGGACAACGCAGGTCAGTGGTGTTACTGAGATTTATGAACTGAAGGGGAAAGTAGCTGAAGAGAAATCGAAGTCTGAATGTAAAAAAAAATACTCTTATGATTCTCTTGGATAGTTTGATCCTTGATTGATGGAGTTCTGTGGGTTTAATAACCTGACAAATTAAAAGGATTTATGTTATAACAGAAACAAACAAACATAGTTTTTCTGTGTAACTGTTATGTTTGTAACTTTAATAAGTAATTAATTCAGTTATTCCAAATTATAGTTACTTGTATTATACATTACATTGATTTAGTTACATTTATTAGTTACATCTGACCCTTTGAGGACAGCCATGATGCTGATGTGGCCCCCAGTGAGAATGAGTTTGACCCCCCCCCCTGCTCTAATCGATCCGTCTCTCCAGGGGAGGCTGAACAGTTCCTGATGAAACTGATCAACCGTCCGATCATCGTTTTCCGCGGCGAGCACGGCTTCATCGGCGCCCGTAAAGCCGGAACGGCGACCCTTGACTCCAACCGAGCCTCCTATGATGTTTTCCAGCTGGAATTCCACAATGGAGCGTACTCCCTCAAAGGTCAGGAATCAGAAACACACACATGACCTTTGGGTTACATGCACGTGGCGTGAGTCAGGATTCAGGAAGTGTGTGTGTGTTCTCTCTAGACTCCCAGGGGAAGTACTGGTGCGTTGGAGACGACTCCTCGGTGGTGTGCAGCAGCGCCACTCCTGTCCAGTTCCTGTTTGAGTTCTGTGACCTCAACAAGATGGCCATCCGTACTCTGGAAGGGAAGTACCTCAAAGGAGACCATGCTGGGGGGCTAAAGGCCAGTGGCGACTCCCTGGACAGCGCCACCTTATGGGAATACTGAGAAAGCACAGCTGGACATCGATGTCTGAGACAAGGCTTCAAAATACTCACATATACTGGAAGTTGTTTTGTTTTTTTATTTGTGCGCGTGCCTACGTGTGTGTTTATCCGGATGGATGCGTGTGTTAGATATCGGTATCGGTATCTCTTGTTTCGGGGCTTTTTACTGGGGATTTGTGGTGTAATGAATGTAAAACAGTGTGTTGACGCATTATTCACTCACTTCCAGTCAAATTTACACAAGCCGTGCCCGACAGGTGTCGGCACGAGGGCCGTTCTTTATACTTCTACTTATCAGTGGTCGTCTAACATGTAGAATTCTCTTCTTCATAACTTAATATCTAGTCTTTTGCTAAATGTTCTGCTGGCTCTATTTCACCGCTTTCATCCCCCGTTTGCTCTCAAACCATAAAGCACAACACACACCAGATAGAAGAGTGTTGCTGGTTGTCATGTTTCTGCTGTAAATAAGGCTTTATCCATCACTGAATGTCCACGAAACGCATAACCGTAAAGTTTTCACGTGCATAAGATTGTTGAGGATGACAGATGCGACATCTTTGTCTCTACACAACCTATTCCTCCTATTGTTAGTGTAAAAAGGCAGGCAGACGAATATGCATATGCGTCTAGAGAAAGGACCTTCCTCAGAATGATCAGATGACACAAACGCGCCACAAATCCATAAACATATGCAGATGTTTTCAACTGTGACGCAAAAAGCTGCACAATATCAACACGGATAAATAAAAGCACAGGTTTGTAGTGATGAAGTGTCGCCGTTCGACGGCGGCTGCTGCTGCTGCTGTTGTGAACACGATGATGGAGTCAGTTACTTGTCATCTGTTGTTGTGTCCGTGCCTTCAAGAGACCGTCGGAGTCTTTTTCTTTTATTCGTGTTTGTACATCTGAGCTGAAAGAAAAGCCAAATAAAGTGTTCCCTCAAAACAGACTAACTCCTTCTTATTCATTCCTTTTTTGTTGTGTTTATTCGGGCGTTTATTTTCACCGAGGGCCACATCAGCATAACGTCTGTAATCAAAGGGCCAGACGTAACTTCTAAATGTATGTATGTACTTATAAATGTAACTCTGAATTTATTACTTATTCAAGTTAGTTACGCAGAAAACATGATGTTTGCTTGTTTTTTCTGCTCTAACATAACTCCTTTTAATTTGTCAGGTTATTAAACCCACAGAACTCCATCAATCAAGGATCAAACTATCCAAGAGAATAAAGTAAAATAACATCAAACACAAGTTAGAACATTAACTTTGTTCAAAACGCTTCTGTCAAAGTTAAAATGAGCTTAATTACTGCATTGTGGGAAATGTAGTTTTCTTCAAAGCACACTTTTGACCTACTCATTTTTAGATACTCTGACCCCTTTATGCTCAAGGGTCAAGGTTTAAAGTCAAGGTTTATCCAACATGGCAACCACACCATCCCTTTTCTGATCAGAAAATCTCTTATTGTGATTTCTACAAACACTGTTCTGTGTGGGAGAAGGAAGAAATCGCCTACATCCTGCCCCCACCCCCCACCCTCACCCCTCTTGAGATTTTGCTGATCCAAAACAATCCAGAATAAAAGCAGGTGAGGGCAGAGGGAGGCGACCTGCTCTACTTTCTCAGAGGAAACTCGGATCGCTTCATTCGAGGAACACAAACTCCGTTATTCTGATTCACATGCGTTACAAAGCAGGCATCTCAAAAAAAAGCATCCTTCCATCTCCGCTGCAAGAGCTCTGCATGTTGCCACGGTAACAGGAGTAGAGAAGAGCTTTTTTTTTTCCTGCCATGTCATAGGCATACATGGAGCTTAATAACGGTTGCGGTTGTCTCAGTCAGTAAATAGAGATGTAGTTTCTTGGGCGCTGACTGAATGAGGAGCTTTTAAATAAAGACCTGGAGATAATGAGACGTGTGATGGAGCCTGAGTGAACGGCAGCTTCCGCTTTGTCGGCACTAATACAATAAGACCCCCATTCCAGCTTATTTTCAGTTGGTCTGTGATGTGTGCAAACCCAGTAAGAGAAAACATATAGGAGTGTGTCACCAAACGCCCCCCCCCTCTCTTGGGAGAAGCTAATGGGGCATTTGGGTAGAAGAAGAGAGGAAGAGGAACATGAGATGGAAGAGGAAGATGAACATAATGATTTACAAACCCCAGCATGGCAACATGTGCTCAGTAGCATTAACGGAGCCTACTCTGCTTCTGATTGGCTGACTGATAATCTTACTTCAAACCTGTCTCACTAACAAAAATTAAACCAACCATTGATGACCAATCACGAGGGGGCAGGTCTTGTCTGGTAAAAGCAGTGGAGTCCATTAAATGTTCAGCAGCCACAGGCTCACTGTCACAGTTACGCTTGTTGGATTGTAACAGTAATAATTGTGCCCTGGAGAATAAAAAAACTATTTTAAATATCAATTGAAGAACTTTACTTTGCCCTTCATTCTACCACAGACTCTACTGACACATAAGACACCTGACACTTAAAGTCCTGATTACACACACACATACACACACACACAGACACATATAATGACAGTTTATGTTGTGAGCTGCACCTCTATATTTGGACTATAACACATTTCCTTTGTCTACTGTTGCCATCTAGTGAGCAAAGTGAAGGTAAATTTAATTCCATTATGTCCACAATATTCTCTGTCAAATGCTCTATGTAGATGCCTCTATCTTATAATATATTCTTATATTTTAGAAAACTTTTGTGAATGCAGCCTCTTTCAATGCGGTTGCTATAGAAGCATCCTCTGTTGCTAAGGAGTGGGACCCCATCCATTAACCTGAGCACAGACTGAGAGACAAGCTTTATTCGTTCAACATTGTTCAACAGTCATGTGACTGAATGGGAGCAAATCCCTGCAGGCAAGTTCTCAAATTATGTAACGCGCCTCTGAAAAGACAGTAATTTGAATTTTATTTATCAGCATATCAATGCACATGATCAAAAAAAAATCACATCTGACCAGGAAGTGTTTGCACTATGTCTGTTTGTCCCCATAATTTGGACCTTTTTTTTTAAAAAAAAGAAAGAGTTTATTCGCACTCCTGACACTTCTTTTGTAAATTAATCTGAGTGGAATTACAGGAGGTTTCTTGACAAAGAAGTTTTAAAATTTGCAATTCATGCTGGAAGTGAATCCGCCTGTATGAAAGGGACACACACCACAGGATGCCTGACAACTGCATCCACGCTGTTGCAACAGGTGTGTTAGATTAGTTCTTGGCCAGTTTGTTCTTCTTTTTTTATGTAATTTGTTCATATCTTATTTGCCCCCCTAGTGTTAAACAGGAAGTACTGACCTTCTTCAAGGTTACAGATAAGGCGCAGAACAAACGAAAGCACACACCCAAATGCACGCACACATGAACTAACTACCATGTTATCTGTTTGCCCAGCGATAGCCTCATCCAGCCAGATAACATGAGTCAGTAAGAGACAGAATTCAGCTCTGTGTCCTAAGAGAAAGATGGAGAACTTTGAGAGATGTTCTCTGGATGACCTAGAATGATCAGAGCTCAAAGCTTTTCTTGCATTTAAGTCATTTTTCCAAAAGAAAATAAAACCCACAGCGTCTGAAACCAGTCACATGTTAGTTATTGTGTTGTAGGTGGTTTTTGTTATATTTTTCTAATTTCTTTTCACGTTTTCAGTGTTGTAACAATAAAAAAAACATGTAAATATAGGATTAATGTTATAAAATACAGTAAATACATGCAGGTGATGGAGTCTGGGTGACTGTCCGTCGATCCAACACGACTGTCCACTGTTGACGTTCACTCCACTCGTGTTTCTGTGCGTGTTGCTAAATGTCAGAGCTGTGCGTGCCCCCCCCCCCCGGACGCACGTCTGAACTTGACCTGCTTTTCTTTTTCCTCCTGCCTCACCTCCTGGAGGGAGACAGATGAGAAGGAGGGCTCTTATTGGTGGAGAACGCCTATAAAGGTGTAACGTGGAGGCTGGAGCTGCTGCCACAAGCGGACAGTGCGCGCACAGACCCGGCATGTCTCCGTCAGGACGCCCGGACACCGCCCGGCTGGTATTTCTCGGTGCGGCCGGTGTCGGTAAAACCGCGCTCATCCACCGATTCCTCCACGACCGATTCGAGCACAAATACACTCGCACCGTGGAGGAGCTCCACGTGCTGGAGGTCGACATGGGCTCCGGTAAGATGCGTCTGGAGATCTTGGACACCAGTGGCAGCTACTCCTTCCCGGCCATGCGGGAGCTCTCCATCCGTCACAGCGACGCGTTCGCCCTGGTGTACGCGGTGGACGACCCCGGATCCCTGGAGGAGGTGCGGCGGCTGCGCGACGAGATTTTGGAGCTGCGCGGCTGCAAGTGCGCACCGATCACCGTCGTGGGAAGCAAAGCAGACCTGACCGAGAGCGAGGGTCGGGTGCTGCTGGCCGCTGATGTCATGGCCACAGTGGAGGACGAGTGGGACGCCAACTTCGTGGAAGCGTCTGCGCGCACAGGTGGGAACGCGATCGGAGTGTTCGGAGCGCTGCTCCAACAGGTGGAACTGCCGCACCGGCTGAGCCCTGCGGTGTTGAGGCGCAGAGACACGATCCCCAGACCTTCTGTGAAGAAAAGACCCCCCCTGAAGAAAGCCAACAGCTGCGTTCTGTCGTAGAACAATTAAGTTCTGCGTTTGAGGAAGCTCTGCAGCTGGACTGCGCGCGTTCAGGTGTTGCGGGTCATCACGGTCATGACAGCTGGATTGTCCAGATAGAAGGTCTCCTATGAACTAGATGATTTACTGTCCCAGAAACTCCCGACAGTAATGTTCCTACTAGTTTAACAGGAACCATGAGCTGCTTTCATCTTTATATGTTTTTTTTCCACTTTTTTGTGTGCAGAATGATATTTTGTATCCTAAGAAAATAAAATATTTTGGTGAGCCATGTCTGCTGTTTCACACTTTGTTAATTTACAACACTTCATATAATTTGGAATGCAGTTTTATTTAGCCCATGAAGGGAAATTAATTTCAAGAAAACAAGCAAAAACAAACATAAACAGAGAAGAATACATTTTGTCTTTTATCAAACTTGTCCTTCAATAACCCAAAAGGTCATAAACAATGATAAATAAGAAAAGCATCAAATGATTTTGTGGAGTGGAGGATGTGATGTGAGGAAATGCTTTAAAATCATTTAAAAAAAGAATAATGGAACTCGGTGCCTTCATGAATTCTGGTTCCATGAGTTGGTCCTCTTCATTATTCTAAAATAAAAATATATTATTCCGATTCCCCACAAAAATTTCCAAAAGCAGTAAATATCATGATTCATATTTTAAAGCTTCATGCCACAGCCTCAGCTTTTCTATTTTCATCATTCTCATGCGGATGTGTTATTAGTGCCATTATTAGCATCAAATGATACACAAAGTGAATATTAAGGACAATCAGTCCCGTGTAAAAATAGATTCTATATTTGCACAATGTCACATCGTGCTGTTTTGGATGGTAAACACACTCATTCATCAGCTCTGTTCACATCCACTTCATCTCCTCTGTTTATGCATATCAGTTTTATAATCTGCAACTGAATGCAGAGGCTCCTCTGCCATGAATGAAAACATCAATTAAAAAGAGGAGTGTCGCTTCTGAGAGGAAACAAAAAGGATGACTGTGTCTTAGAAGATTTGTTTTACTGGTCAGGATATTGACTTAAAATGTGGGGCACACTTATTGAATGTTATGTTGTTGTACTATCTTTCAACAAATGGAGTGAACTAACTCAATACTACACTAAGACCTGAGTTTTTGTTGAATTTTATTCCCATCATTAAAAAGGAGTTGGATCTTCCCTTTGTGGCCTGCACAAAAGCTCTTTCAGTTATCACTAATAACTCCATAATTTCAAATTTCTTTCAGTGCATGGTGGCTCACACGGACACAAGTTTAATACTTCACTATTTCATCATACTCCCCTTTGGGACAATCCCAACGTCCCTCACAAGATAGCAGACAGAACTTAAAAACAATAAAGGCAGTCAATGATTTATACACATAATTTTTTTTCATCATTTATGTACATACTGCATTTTCATTTGTCTTTTGCACTCTTTCAGTCCTTTGGTCAAGCAAACTACTAACAAATATACATATGAGAAGATCCACACATCCGGATAAAAATATTAAATTTAAGAAAAGCAAGATCATCGTGGAAACACAGTTAAAATAGCTGACTTTGACTTTCATTTGCATTAGGGAAACCAAGTTTCTTTACTGTCCACATGACAATAAAGGCTATGAATCAGGCTGCATTTTACAACACATAAAAATTGTTTTCTCTTATTTCTTACTGAAGCAAAATTGCATATTCTACTCTTGTTTTATATGATACAATCATTTAGAACCCATTAAAACGCCTAAATCCTAAATAAACACGTGAATCAAATCTATGACTAAAACGCCTAAATCCAATGAATTCCTCATCACGTGAAAAATTTAAATCCCTTTTGGACTACATTTCCCGTCAACATTATTTTAGGAAAGGAAGTGAGAGCAACAAAATTCCAACCAATCATACCGCACAGTTGGAAACTCTCGCCCTGCGATTAGCTACATTTGCACTAACCTTCCCACAATGCCTCTTTGCCCCGCCTTAGAATTCAAATCGCGTGGACCAATCAGAGAGCGTCTTAACGACTGAGGCAGTATTTTAAACTTGTATCGGAAACTGTTGTCAAAACGCAGTTCGGGGGTAACGCAGCAGACACCGAGGGAGGACACCGGAGAGTAAAAATAGTTTCTGCATTTGATGTTTTTGGATCTTAAGATTCATACGAAGGGCAGTTTTATCGTTTAGTGAAACGTTTGAGCATTTTTCGCGTTAGTTTTTGTTTTTCTCACCGTTATATGGATACAAGCTAGCTTCCACGGCTAATCTAACGTCGGTTGAGGTAGGGTTAGCATTAGTTTGGCCTTTGCACGCATCATCGTCACCGCGACCACCGAAGAGTTTTAAAACGTTTATTTTTTTAAAGTCAAAGAAGATTAATTCCATCCAAAATGAGTGCAGGCATCCCGAAGCCGGCCAATCCTTCGGCACATGTCGACCCCAAATCGGCTCCTCTTAAAGAAATCCCTGATATTCTGGTTGACTCCCGCGCCATGAAGAGATACGCCAGAGGAAGATTCCTCGGAAAAGGTGGTTTCGCCAAATGCTACGAAATTACAGACGTCGAAACGAAGCAGGTGTTCGCCGGAAAAATCGTTCCTAAGTCGCTGATCCTGAAGCAGCACCAGAGAGAGAAAATGACCTCTGAAATCGCAATTCACAAAAGTCTCGACCACCAGAACATCGTCGGGTTTCACGGGTTTTTCGAGGACGATGACTTCGTCTTTGTCGTCCTGGAAATCTGCAGGAGAAGGGTGAGTGTACAGGTTGTTGTTGTGTTTTTTTAAAAATGAAAACCATTCCCTGAGTGAAGCATTCGAGGTCGATTGTTATAACGATCCTTAACGTCCTGGTGGGGGGAGCTGAAACTGCAAGAAACACTAAGTTCATGTTTAGCTTGGCTCTTTAACACAACCTAAATATTTTATGTCAAAGGAGATAAAAAATAATATGTTACTGTCGACTTTAGTCCTTTTTTGTGCAATCCTGACCACATCCAAACATTTAGAATCTCTCTCCAGCCCATTCACTAAAGTTTAGGATTTGAATCAAATTTTTCCAACAATTTGCTCTAATCTACCCGGCTTTGTTTTAATTCTAATCTTCATTTCTGTTTCAGTCCTTGTTGGAGCTGCACAAACGCCGTAAGGCTGTGACCGAACCTGAGGCTCGCTACTACATGACACAACTGCTGAAGGGGGTCCAGTACCTGCACAACAACCGGGTCATCCACAGAGACCTGAAACTGGGAAACATCTTCCTCAATGACGACATGGAGCTCAAGATAGGTAATTCAACCTGCTGGCGTGCAAATGATTTCAAGTCTCTGCTCATACCTCAAATAGGGCTAGCACCTTCCTTTAACTAATATAGAGACGGACTAGTTGATACATTAATATATCCTGACATTTTAAATGGAACTAGTTTGATTTTAGCTGGCTTGTTTTACCAAATGTTGCCCGTCTACACCTCTTAGGGGACTTCGGTTTGGCCACTAAGATTGAGTTTGATGGCGAGCGGAAGAAGACTTTATGTGGAACGCCCAACTACATCGCACCTGAAGTGCTTTGCAAGAAAGGCCACAGCTACGAGGTGGACGTCTGGTCGCTTGGGTGTATACTGTAAGTCTGAACTCGCTGGACGACTGACTGAGTGGCCCAACAGCAATACCCTTTGCTCACATAACGTGCTTGCTGTCCCTTAGGTACACTTTATTGGTGGGTAAGCCCCCATTTGAGACCTCCTGCCTGAAGGAGACCTACAACCGCATCAAGAAAAACAACTACACCATCCCCTGGGTAAGCTGGACCAACGTAGCACACAGTCAGTCGTTTTGGCATGTCTTCCCTCCCCAGCATGACTTAACCTTCCCACTGTCCCTGCAGCACGTCAACCCGGTGGCGTCCTCCCTCATCAAGCGGATGCTGCACGCCGACCCGGCTCAGAGGCCTACTATCGCTGAGCTGCAAGCGGATGAGTTCCTGACGTCTGGCTACGCCCCCTCCCGTCTGCCCACCACTTGCCTCACCGTGCCCCCCAGGTTCTCCATGGGCCCCTCCGCAGCCATGGAGCTGAACCAAAGGCGCCCGCTAACCGCTCTCAACAACAAGGGTAACGCTCCCAGCAGCTCTTAACGCTGACAAGTTATTAACAGCTTTCTTTTCTTCGCAGTTAACTGTATCTGAATCTTTTACGTACCCAGGAAGTGTTAATTTTGTGGTTTCCTGTTTCTGGCAGGGACAGAGAAGGTGGATGCGAAGGATGAGCCTGCGCAAAGGTGAATACTTGAATCTGTCATGTGACCTTTGGACAAGGAGTGGTGGTTTAACTCATTTAAGCACATCTCAAGTAAATGATGCTTGATTCTATGTGAGCATAGTCTTTAATTAAATACCATGACTTGTGTGTTTTTGCACAGGGAGGGAGAACCGTCGGAAAACCACCTGAAGGACCTGCTGCAGCAGCTCAACAGCTTCGTCGCTGCCAAGCCCTCTGAGAAGGCGGTCGTCTGCCAGGGTGAGTCCGGCTTTAGCTTTGACGATCTCTTTCCTGTCACGCTGGAATAAAAAGAATTTTCTCTTTTTTGTTTTTGTTTTTTTAGGAGAGGCAGAGGATCCTGCATGTATCCCCATCTTCTGGATCAGCAAATGGGTCGACTACTCTGACAAATATGGATTAGGTAGGTCGGAATCTGAATCCATGTCTCATCGCTTGATTTTAGATAGATAGATAGATACTTTATTAATCCCGGAGGAAATTGCATAATTTATTCTTGTTTCAAACTGTCATTTAATCACAATGATCTTTATTTCATTCATTTTTGACTGACAGGTTTATTTTGGTAATGAATAATTATGCTTTATAGCTAAAATCTATTTTGAAGTTGCCTTTAAAGTTTAAAAAGAACGGCTGAAGGACGCTGAGGATCAAAGCATAAAGCTGTACCTCAGTCCTCAGTTCTAGTTTCTCCTGTGTGCTCCAGGCTACCAGCTCTGTGACAACAGTGTGGGTGTGCTGTTCAACGACTTCACCCGTCTCATCATGTACGCCGACGGGGACAGTCTGCAGTACATTGACAAGACGGCGGCCGAGTCCTACCTCAACGTGCGCTCCTACCCGTCTGCTCTGAACAAGAAGGTCAGTGTTTAACTCCACGTTTACTTCTTCACCTCGTGGATGATAAATGTGTTTGATTTCATGTTCTTCCTTTTTTTTATTCTAGATAACATTGCTTAAATATTTCCGCAACTACATGAGCGAGCATCTGCTGAAGGCGGGCGCCAACATCGCTCGGCGGGAAGGAGACGAGCTCGCCCGGCTGCCCTACCTGTCCCACTGGTTCAGGACCAAGAGCGCCATCGTGCTGCACCTCAGCAACGGCACCGTTCAGGTCAACTTCTTCCAGGTAAGAAACGCGCCGCCTCCTCCCCCACCGCCCGATGATGTCTTGACGACGCCCTGAACCTACACCCCCCCCTCTCTTCCAGGACCACACCAAGCTGATCCTGTGTCCGCTGATGGCCGCTGTCACCTACATCGACGAGAAGCGGGAGTTCCGCACCTACAAGCTGTCTCTGCTGGAGGAGTTCGGCTGCACCAAGGAGCTGGCCAGCCGCCTTCGCTACACCAAGCTCATGGTGGAGAAAATGCTGGACAGATGCTAGTTTTTAGCCCCCATCTCCGCTGTGGACGTCTGATACACATCTTCAATCACGTGGCCTTTGTTCACTGTCCACCTCTTCATGTTTACCATCCTCTTGGGAACAAATCCTTTTATTTTATTGATCGTTCACACCTTTCCACGCCATTCTGACGCTTGTCTTTTAATTCCTTGTGTTGCCGCTGATTTCTTTTCCTACTATGAATAGAAATTTCTGTCTTTAACCTTCTTTTTTTGATAAATGTTACTCTCATCAGAAAAAGATTCCCACATTCATCCCTCAGTTGAAACGTTCATGTCTTCTCTTTGCATTTGTGGATTTGATCTTGTAACATTTGTACCTTTTAACCCCAGATCTGAGTAGTTGATGAATGTGTGTTGAGACCTGGTGTGAGGATGGGAAAAGAAAATCTGTGTTCTGCTTCTCTAGTTTTATCTGGGTTTTTGTGTGTGTAGAGAAACGGTCCGTGTCAACACATCGCCACCACTTTGTTTTTAGACGTTTCTTTTTTTCTTTTCTTTTTTCAACTAGATGTACAGAGTTGTGTACATACTGTTGAATGAATGAATGTTGTAAAGAGGAAATTTACTCATTTAAATAAAGACTTTCTTAAAAACAGCTGATTTCAGTCTTTAACTAAAACAAAATGTACGTTTTGAGACTCACTCGTTCACAATAAAGTAAAGTTTTACAAAAGCTAAGCCTAAGAAAAAAAATTCGCGTCTGTGGAACATTTTTAAGTTTGGTCTCAATGGGCGGCATAATTAGTGCATTACCGCCACCTACCGGACTGGAGTGAGGGATGTAAATCAAAGCTTTTAGGTATTTTTTTTCTTTTATCACTAAATCTAATAGTGTTTTTCCACTAAAAAAAATTGTGGCTTTAAATGAATCACCTTTTACACACCCCCAGCATTTAATGCGATCAACCGATTGAAAATGTACCCACTGTGGGACGAATAAAGCACTATCACTTCAACAGATATAGACCATACAGTAAATCAGTGTTTAGTGCCTCCTGGCGGAAACAGAGCGCTATTACAGCTCCACTGTTCACACATGGTGAACGGTCTCTGTTCTGAGTCAACTGTTGACATCCAAGAGTTTTATTTTTGCCATGTAAAAATGTATTTTCTCTTCATTGTGTGTGTTTTTCATGATCCAATTCATCAGAACATAAACATTAAAAGAAACATTTTTACAGACAAAAGAGCTCTGAAAGGTGACCTCAGTATTAACAATAGTTTGTAAATAATACACTATATTTCGGCGACGTTCCCATGATAGAAAACAAATGTATGGAACTAAAAAAAAAAAAGTTTCTCTCCCATAACTTTCTATAGTAACCTTTAATATGATTCACCTTAGTATTTCAAATGCAGACAAAAACATGACAATATTCAAAATTTAGAGAACAAAGTTTAATGTACGGTAAATATTAAAACCAAACTTTGCTTATATATACTTATTTTTCTTTTAACACAGGAAATATAAACAACAGATTCAAGTAAACGTAGTCATAAAACACATTTATACATTAAAGAGGTCTACTAAAATAGAATCTCTGAATACAGTAGACCGTTTGGCACAAACAGGTTCAGTGCTCGAAAACGAGAGTGGAGGAATAAAGCTTTACCAGCAGCCAAAGACTCATCGAACTGTGTTGAGCCAATAGAACAGAGAACTCTTTATCTTTGTGGCTCGGTGGGTTGAAGGTCACAGTTTATTTAGTTGAATGAATAAAACTTTAAAAGGCGTCTCTCAGCTGAAATCATGTTAAAATCCTCCAGTCGTCTGACAGAAATCTGTCTCTCCTTGTCGACGGCGATCAGATTTAACGCTCAAGTCCGAGTGAAACGCTGCCGCTGTAGCGGTGCAGCGTCACGTCTCCGTTGTGGTGTCCAGTCAGCAGCGTGTCTCCCCTTCCCCATCGTGCCAGCTGCCAGCCTTCGCTCTCAGGAGCCCCCACCATCATGGAGGCCCCCCGACACCCAAGCTCCCACACGCAGACGCAGCCGCTCTGGCTCAGGCCCACCACGCTGCAGCTGCTGACGTCTGCTTCACACAGCCTGTGGAGAAGAGGTGGATGTGAGTCATGGTTATGTGCGAGAGACCCCCCGCCCCCCCCAGAGTCATCGTCTTACCTGCCGGACCAGGATGTGGGCGGATACAGCCGAGACGCTGGAGTGGATTTCCCATTCAGAGGGTTGATGGCGACCAGTGAAAGCAGTGCAGTCTTTTTTTTCTCCTCCTTTTGCTCCTGATCTTTCTCTGTGGCCTCGACTTCTTCTTCCTCCCCCAGGGAGCAGAGGAAGTGATGCTGCAGCAGGACGAACAATACCCCCTGTGCACAAAAAAACCACACAGGAGTAAAACCAGGAAGCGTGACGAAAACGGGCCAACGGTTGTCGCGGAGACAGCCGACTTACGCAGTCGGAGTATCCTCTGAGACAGGCGGCGTGGGACAAACCGTCTCCAAACACGATCCGACGCAGCAGCTGCCCCGTCCTCACGTTCCTTCATGGGGACGATTTAAAACAACAGATCGCATTTTGTCTCAGCCCAACCAAATTAATTACATCATCAGTTATCTGTAATTGTGTTGTCTGCAGTTGCGAATTATGGAAATATCACAGGAAAAAAGAAATACAGTAGAACCTCGAGATAGGACTGTTTTGATATACGAGCCATCGCTCTGTCCATATTTTTGATATTATTTTCGGTGGATGAATACAACATCAGTGAGACCGGATCTCGTTCTTTACCACGTGTTGGTGGATGGATACAGTGATTCATACCAAACAAAGAGGCGCCCTCCCTCGTCCGTGCCGATCAGAGCATCCGTAAGTCCGTCCACTGGAGCGAGAGCCCCGACACAAACGCCAGGAGATGTCAGAAGCTGAGAGCTCGGCGCGCTGGAGGACAGAGATGAAAGCTTAAGATTCCTGTGAGATGAGAAGCTTTAAATTCAACCCCAGCTCTGCCTTACCTGCCGCAGTCCGACAGAGTAAACGCCCGCAGGGCAGAGCCAGAGGCTTCATGGGAGGAGGCGACCACTCTGGATTTGGGCATCCCCACCACCGCCTGGACAAGCCCCTCACAGAGGAGCAGCTGACGGACGCTGGAGCAGGACAGCAGTCTAGGCAAAGAGACGACGGGGAAAAAAGAATGAATTGTTAAAAAATTTAACACCAATAAAAATTAAAAAAAGCAGTAAAGCCTGGGAGAATTTGCTGCGCTCACCTCACTTCTGTGATTTCTAACTGACCCAGCGTCACACACATCAGCTCGGCAGCATCCGGGACAGGAAACACACTGATCACAGGCTAGAAAAACAAACACGACGATCATAAACCGTTACATCCTCAAAGCTCCGCCTCTAAACTGTGGTTACATTTGAGCTTCAACAGACAACGACGGATTCGTTTCAAATTATGTACAGCTTTGAAAAAATGTCACTTCCTGTTTGATTCCATGCACTTCGTTCAGATTTTGCTGATGTTGTCATTCCTCCTAGACTTTAGTGTAAGGCTACAAAGTTACACATTTATTTTATTTATTATTTATTATTATTATTTATTAATTTTTATTTTTTCATTGGTGACAATAAACAAACAATCTGGACAGGATGTTTTATTTTGAAAGGTAACCGGTGCTCACCTTATTAAAGGTCCAGGTGTGCATTAAGCTCCAATCAGATTCTGACTTCTGGCTCCAGAGACAAACCGCCCACTTTCCAGCTGCTGCCACATAAAACCCCCCCGAGGGTGCAGGCAGACAGCAAACGTCCACCAAACGGCCCCCTGCTGGGGCCTGAACACACACACAGCAATACACACCATTCAGTTACTGAGGATGTTTCAAACCGCACACTGAAGTGGAACAGAAGTTAGTGACGCTGCTAACCTTCAGCGTGGCCTTGCAGCTCATGCCTCCGTCCTGCAACTGGATCCCGGGGGCCGTCGGGGGCTCAGGAGGTTCAACATTCTGGGACGGATCCTGGATCTGAGCAGAGGGGGAGGTGGGAGGCTGGCTGAGAGGGAGGGAAGTGAGGGACGGACAGGGAGACAGGACTGGAGGGGACAGGGCCTGAGTGGAGGGGCTGTAAGGGGGAGGCAGAATGAGAGCCGGGGCAGTGGGTGACGCTGTCAGGGGGAGGGCAGCAGGTTCGGGGTACGGGGTGAGTCCCAGCGCTGGTAGTTTGGGTTCGGAGAGGAGAGTGGAGGAGTAGGGAGCTGACGCCAGGGGGCTCATCAGGAGCTGGGAGGGGGCTCTGTGCAGAGCGGCAGGACTTGTGGCGTCTCCAGGAGGTGGTTTCTCTTTCTGATGCGGAGCAGGAGACTCTGCTGGACCTTCACGGTCATCACACGCCTGTAGAGTAACAGCTTTGGCTTCGCTTTGGTGACTTATGGAGGTCTGATCCTCCAGAGTACGAACCAAACCTGCTGGCTCTTCTACCCGACTCAGAGTTAAGTCCTTTTGGCCTCCAGGTCTGTCGGTAACGTTGATGTGAGGTTGTGTTTTAAGAGACCGCTCAACGTTCGTCTGTCCAGGACTGGACAGACTGACAAAATTTTTCTCCGTGTAATGATCCAAACGGTCGTCACCATCGTGAACCTGATCATCCTCACACTTTGGGTGAGGATGATCAGTCTGCTGCTCTCTGAGGGCGTCTCTGCTGGATGTCTCTTCAGGTGAGGCCCGTCCTGTTGGTTCACCTGTGGGCTGGCGTTCTCTGATCACATTCTGGACGTCTACTGACTGCGAAGCATCCTGCTTTCCTTCAGCGAGATTGGACGAACACGAGGTCGTAGGAGTGAGGCTGAGAGGAAGCGGAAGAGGCGTCACCGGATCGCCGCCATCGCGGTGTGTTTCGTAGCGCCGGATGCTACTGCGTGTGTTGGAAGACGGGGACGCAAACAGTTCGACTCCTGATTCCACAGCGACTTGTCGGAGCTTGTGCAGCTTCAAAAAGGCAAATTGATCATCAGGGAGATGGAAATCTTGTACGATGTCAAAGGTCATCAGCTTTTTCGCCAGTGGGCCGAGGGACAGAGAGGGAGGAGGAAGAAGAGAGGTTTGTGAAGACGGAGAGGAGGGCAGGAGGAGGGACTGGAAGGAATCAGCACCTGTGGGACGAAAAGAAAGAAACACAATGTTGTGATTAATATAACACTCTAATTCACTATTTTTTCTCTGACACAAACACATAAAGATCCTTACTCATCTGCGAAGATCTGCTCGTTCTGCTGCTGTTCAGAAATATGGGATAGACCCCATGTGCAGCGGCGGAGCCAGACTCAGACTGGGCCGTGTTCCCACCAGGACAAGGCTGTGTAGCTGTGCTGTGGGTGGAGGCGGGTTGGGAGGCATCTGTGGCTGGAAAAGTTTCTCCTGGACTGAGCTGATGAGAGTCTAAACTAAGAGAACGTCGTGGCGTCTGAGCTCTCCTCCTCCTGCTCCAGCTTCTTCTCCTCTTCCTACCTCTCGATGGAGGAGCGGTGGCGATGGCGGGAGAAACACAAGAACCCACGTCCATTTGAGAAGCTGAGTTTGGAACTGATGTCTCACCGGAGCTCTGGCTCCTCAGCCCAGCAGACGCGTCCGCTGCCGGCGATGAGTCCACACGGCGTCCTGCAGACGGAGATGGCGCGCGACCGTTCCATCCTTTGCCGCGGCCTCGGCTCCTGCGATGTCGTCCGATGTTCAGCTGGGAGAGGATGACGGCCTGCACGTCAGGCTGGCTCTGTGACGATGTCATACGTCTCGTGGTTCGGATGTAGTACTCCGCCGGGAAAAGCAGTCCTTCCACAAGAGTGCAGGATTCCAGGAGTCCGGCTCCCTTTACCTCACACCCACTTTTTTCCTCTTTTTTTTCAACCGAATTCTCAGGAATATCTTTATGTTCCATTTTCTTTGTCTCATTTTGATGAGTGTTTTTATCTCTACTGTCACACGACCTTCCATCTTTCTGTCTGCTATTCTCACCATCTTCCTCTCCCCCTCTTTCCTTTCTTCCTCTGTTAAGTGTGCTATCTTGATTCCTTCCATCAGTTTGTATATCAGGGGTCTCACATGTGAGCAGCAAAGAGACCGACTCTGCTTCTTTTCCCCCCTCAGATCTCAACTCTGCCTCTTTTTCACTTTGTTCTGGTCTTCCCAGTTTTTCCTCTCCCTCCATATCTCCTGTGTTGTCTTTTCCACAAGTGTTCCAATGTGAAAGCAGCAGAGAGGGAGATTCAGATTCTGTACCAGAGAGCTGATCTTCATTTTTACTTTCAACCTCTGTTCCCTCATTTTTAAGTCTTCCTTCACGTCCCTGATCAGTCTCCATTCTTTCACTCTGCTCCCGTCCTTCTTCACTGATGTCCACAATAGTGCCAGCCTCAGTGCTCCTCTTTTCCCATCGCAGACGGCTGCGTCGAGACCTGAGGCGCAAGGCAGGACTGGGTCTGTGAGCTTTGGTGGCATCACAGCAGGGATGTGTAGTTTGTGGACCATCAGAGGGGAGCGAGAATCTGATCACCTGGGGCGTCCTGGTGTCTGAATCTGTAGGACCTGGATAAAAACAGAAAACTGGTTAATTCTAATTTGCGCTTCTCAGAGTAGTGACAGTTTAATGTTTTCATATAGTTTACACACAGTTCAACTACAATGAAGTTTAGCATCCTGGTTGTTGCAGCTGATTAGGATAGACTCACCTCCAGTGTCTCTCTGGTCCTGGGGTAAACCTGATGCTGCCCTGTTGGGGGTGTGCAGCCCAGGTGAAGCAGACTTGCAGCTGGGGTTAGACGTAACCTCTGGGTTTCTCTGGTCCTGGTGGTTTTGTTCTGCGATCCTGCTCCTCACATGTTTCCGCACTGCTTCTGAACGCTCTGCACGCTGTAAGACAATCACCCGCAAAGTGAGACAGACTAACGACAGCGCGCTTACAGGGATTAAATCTAATAATGACTCTTACCTGCAGTCTCTGGACTGTCCGTAGATACTCCTTTTGTAACAGTGCTAACTTCCTGCGAAGCTGAATAGGTAAAACGTTAATGTGTAGTAGCTGAAGGAGGAAGACACACAGTTCAGGGTGGCAGTGGGTGTGTGAGCAGCACTGCATTACCTTCTCCTTGTCATCACAGTGTAGTGTTGTCCTCAGCTGCTCCTCACAATGGAGGATATCTGCCACATTCCTCTCCATCCCGTTCACTCCACACCACACACACACACACACACACACACACACACACACACACACACACGCACACGATGCTACAACGCAGCTAGCAAGACATTTTAGCTGTTGTAGCGCATTGTAGCCATAAATGCTATCTTAACCTGTGGATTAAGTAAACGCACGTTCCCACGTCGTTATATTCCGAGCTACACTTTCACGTTACGAGTAAATAAAAACGTTTTCTACACATAAACGTGTCTATTTTTAAACCATTTGAGTGACAAAGTGTCTTGAAGTGCACTATAGCTAACACTTCGGCAGACTTACTGCAGCACCGTTGATGTTCCGACGTAGGTTGTTTTGGCGATCGATCGTGCGTGTATCGATTTAGTTCTAATCTCCCGCGAGTCCCTCGAGCAGGCACGAGCAGTCGTCTTCAGATGACTCGATCGGACGCATCAGGTAAGAAGTTTTCTATTTTCTGCTTAATATCGAAATACGACGAAGGAACAAAACAATTGTTTCACCATAGTTGGTTATAAATTCCTAGAATACCAAACATGCAGAACTGCTTTATGTTTGTTCTCTACTTCTCTTGTCAAGAAAATATGGACATTGAGCTTGTGTAAATTAAATCCGTCACAAGCTAGCTTGGTATTTCTCTCATTATCGCTCACATTTGGAACAACATCTAAAGTTTCCTTTTGTGGGTCATGGTTTGCAATAATTTAGATAAATCACTTTTATTTTTTTTAATTTTTGCTGAAGAAAAACCACCGATGTAAAAAAAAAAAATAAAGTAGTGAAATAACCAACTAAAATTCGCATATTTTATTATTGATATATCAGTGGGCGGCATTTAATTAAATAATATTAGAAGATTCTTTAACTTGATTTTTTTATGTTTAATACCAAAATACAGTTATTCACAAACAAAAGTTTTCCACTGGTGTGAATAAACTTTTCAGAAAGTCTCGTTACGTCACATAGGACTGTACCATTGTATTTTGCAATATAACCTATGATTTTAAACAAATTCAGCCAATTTATTAGACATATCCAAAACATAATTCTCATCATTTTTGGTAGTTTACAGTTCCCACCCTCAAGAAACAACACCCCCCCCACTTCTACCAGAGTGGTTCAGCCCTCTTTCGACTTCCGGTTGTTCTTGACACCTGCATGGGTTAATTTAGTGTAAAAAATAAATCAAGACAATCAGTTATATATGACAAATTTAATATTCATATAGCTGCTCCGGGATATTGTTATAAATATGTACCTAGATGCAAGTAAACCATTTATAGAACCATTCCAATGAGGAATTACCTGAAATATGAATCACTGTAGACTGATTCAAATAAAAATAAATTACGAATTACTTTATAGCATATAAGTGGAATTGCTACTCATTTGGCACTCTGTATTGACTAGCAAATCTCAAAATCTTTTTGTATTTAACTTGTGCATATATATGCTACAACTCTATACAGGTAGGAGAAAAATGGGACTGTATAAATAATACTTTTTAAATACCATTAATGTGTGTATTTGTTTTTCCCTTTGTGCTAATCTCATTAAGCATGTTCTTTTTGTGTGTGTGTGTGTGTGTGTGTTCATGCATGCACACAACATAAACAGCCGACTTCTAGTTTGGTGAAACCGTCCTGCTCCTCAGACATCCACAGGTGAGATACTTCATGGCGGTCATGCTGACATGCATCAGAGGACCCAGGTTAAAGAGCATGTGGTAGAAGGCGTGGACAGACAGGCCTCCGGTTTCATCGGCGTATTTCAGTGCTACAATGGGCGTGTACTTGGGGTTGGTCAGATTACGGAAGCGTGGTCTGCTTGCTTCAATCACTTTCTTGGTACACTGCAGAGAGTGACAGGATGAATGTAACATTAGCAGGATTAATCAGTGCTGCAATCAAATGAGGCTTAATCAGGGACCGTGAACTCACTCTGGCGACATCATCAGGTGTTTGTCCAAAGTTCTCAAAGATGTCAACAGAAGAAGGAAGATAGATGTTCTTGAAGTAGTGCAAAGTGTCAGGATCAGCTCCGGGGTACTCTTTCTTCTTCACATCCTCAATCATCTTTGCCTCAAATTCTGTATGGACTGGGCCCGGCTCAATCAATGACAGTCTGTGAAGAGAGACACAGAATAAAGAGAGGCAAAAATAACCCAGTTATTTCTGTAGCACTTTAATAAAAGATTCAGAATGTCCTGTGACGCCTTCAGTATTCTTTTAACCTTTTTTATTTTAATTAACAAATAGATTGAAAATCCAATAATTTTTATTGGGTATTTAATCGAGGTCAAAATTAAGTTTACAACAGAATCCATGATAAACTAATGTCACCACCATCATATTCAGTTCTATTTTGTGTTCCTTGCCATTTAGCAAATGTTACCACATGCTGGCACAATTACCAAAGCAAGAGACGTTCTTCCTCCTAAGCAAATTACAGTGTTACTATTTTCATTGTTAGCATAATAAAATGAACCTCAGAATGAGACTTGAATCCACATATACAGTTTATCAGACAGTGTCTACAGGTAAGTACATCAGATACACTCACGTGACGTTAAACTTCAGAAGCTGCACTGCCAGACTCTCACAGAAGCCCTCCATCGCAAACTTGGAAGCTGCGTACACGTCGTTAAAAACCACACCTACAGGAACACAGGAAGTGTTACATCCAACTAATCATCCAGTCATTTCTGCCCGAGCCACTAACTAACTAGCCTTCCTCGCCTCTCCCCACACATAGGTGTGCTAACCTTGCAGCCCCATCACGCTGCTGACCACGATGATGTGTCCTCCTTTCCTATTCTTCATATCCGGCATCACCTCCTTGATCATACGGATCACCCCAAAGAAGTTGGTCTCGAACACTTTCTTCATCTCGTCGATGGGGATGCTTTCCACTGGACCGACGAGGCCGATACCTGCGTTATTGACTATTGAAGAGGAGAGATTGAGGAGTCAACATCATGTTGGGGCAGCATGACTCAATGTCAGGAGGATGGACACCCACTGAGGACGTCCACGTGTCGATCTTTGATGCCGTTGATGCACTGTTTGACCGACTCGTCGCTGCAGACGTCCAGCACCGCCAGAGAAAGAGTTGTTCCATAGGCGTCCCCCGCAGCTTCCACCAGCTTATCCTTACGTTTTAGATCGCGCATTGTTGCTATGACTACAAAGAGATGGACAGGGGGAAAAAATGAGCTGAATTGAAAGCAGCAAACCCAACAATTACTCAACCATGTTGCTGTGGAAAAGTATTTATAATCTTTGTGGTGGTTCAGACCAGAATGTGTCCGTAACTGTTGAAAGGCTTGGATATTATGTTGAGGTTTATGTTGAGTTTAGCTTGAGTACGACTGACTAGTGGATGGATTCCCATGAAAAGACCTGCTAAGACATGCCCCCAACGGGATTAAATGTAATCACCATTTTGATCCTATGATTTTTCCTCTGTCAGTCATAAGGAAAACAAAACATTTCCATACCTTCAGAACTAAAGATGTTCCCATTAGCTCGGTATTGCGCCTCCACCCTGGCTTCAAATCAGCAGTTCTCAGAATGCTCATAGTTTAATATCACAATCCCAGGTCAATCTCCCTCTTGCGGTTTTGTTTTGAGTGATGGATTCTTCGCTCCTGTTTGCCAGTATCTCTCCTACAATTATGTTCTTTCAGTTTCCGTGGGGTGCATCCAAGTGTGATTTTCTGACACTCCCTTCCTACCTGCTACTCCAGGTCTAAGCCTTCAGGTTTCTGCCACAAATTAAGCAATAGAAGTGTGATTAGTCTGTCTGCTTGGGGCAAATAAGGATACAGAAAGACATTGATACCTCCCCCAGAGTGAGAAGACATTCATTGGTTCTGACTGCATGCAGGTTCAAACAAGAGATAAAAAACTAATATGGATTTCTTTATGTTTTCTGTCTTGAATCATCCTTCTTAATTTCTTCCTCAGATACGACAACAATGGAAAAGTCTAAAGATAGTATTTCTAGTAAAGATAATCTTAAGCAGCCCTAATATAGACACTCTTGTCAGTTTCTGGACAGCATTAGAGTCTCGCGGTGGAGCTTGCACCACCTGGCCCTTCCAGGAATAGCCCTCACCAGCTTGTCCTCCACAATGGAGCTCAGTGAGCCTAAGTCAGGCTGTAGTGGGGCTTTAGTCATTGTTCCATGTATGGGTTAGGTTGGGATCATTCACAGACATGTGACACTGACTGAACCTTCTCAGATAAAATACCAAGAATTAGTCCATTGCTGTGTTTCCTGTTAGTTTTCTTCAGAACAGCCTGCTTGAGTTCAAGCATTTTAACAAGTTTGGCGTTATTCATGTTAATGTTGAACAGTCATGCAAAATAAAGATGTTTTTTAGTTTTAAGGAATTGGTTTTTTAATGGCTATAATGGAGTTTCCTCTTTTTGTCTGGCTTCTGAATTTGTCCAGGTTAAATATTTGTCCCTTAGGTTTTTAAACCTAAAAGCAATGGAACTAAAATAGCCCATTTTCATCCTAATCCTGAAACAGAGCTTTACGACGACTTTATTATACCTCTGAAGACTCCTGAAAACAGTTAACCGTGACCTTTGTGGCCTCCGTGTGGGAGAGGAAGTAGGCTGTTTCCTCTTCATCGTTCAGCAGGGAGCACTTTGTCTGCTTTTATTGTTCATTCCAGTTCTTTTTCCAGGATCAGACCGTTATCTTTAAACCGTTATCTTTCCAAATAAGTGGTTTCCTTTATATATTTATTAACCAAACTGCTGCGGGTGTGCATCACTCAGCTTTAGATGGGCATCCCGCATCAGTGGGTTCGATTACAGGATCATTTGGACTCTATAATACTCTTATGAGCGCTCATGATGTAAGCATCTTATGTTTACACAATAAACAGAGGAGTGAACTTAATAAATAATGAAAAATCCTCTATGTACATCCAGTGGTTTTATTTCTAAGTGTGTGTTTTCCTCCTGTCTCTCTGTCACTCACAGGTAAAGCATCGGTAGGAGCAGCCGACCTACCGTGATAACGCTTCTGCTCGTCCTTGGCCAGCATCACGGCCATCCTCAGGCCGATGCCGGAGGAGCAGCCGGTGATCAGCACCACTTTCTGCCCGGGACCTGCCATGGTGCCCCCCTGCCTCTGCACCCTGCTGCCAGACTGAACCGCGAGCCCCCCACCCGGGATGAATGGTTGACGGAGGTAAGAGGATAAGACAGACAGTCACATGGACGGGATTATCCAGCGGGTATACGGCCTCTCTGCTCGCCTTTCTTCCATTAAGTCCACGATGGGACCTGAAAACCAGCTTCAGCTCAGAGGAGAAATGGCGCCGCCCAGTGGTTGTGATGACACATCTGCCCTGGAGGGGCTGTTTCTGCTCTCCCTGAGCCAAGAAACATGAAACATGATCATGTCAAAGGATGATTACTGATTCATTGATAAGAGAAAGTTCTGTCTGTCTAATCTACTGATATACATACTAGAAAGGCCTGCTGGGAAAGGTTCAGTTTACATGGTTTATACACAAACAGATGGAATTATTTCTTTTGTCTTTATTTGACAGAGTAAATATCTAAGTCCCTCACACACACACACACACACACACATGCACGCACACACACATAAACACATGTGCGTGCACACATATACAAACATGTGCACACACACACACATGCATACACGTGTGCACATGCACAACCGCACACGCGTTCACACGCATGTGCACACACACACACACACACACACACATGCATACACACATACATATACACACACATACGCATAAATCTAACTTTCTCTCTCATACACACACACAGACACCCACACACACACACACACACACACCAGTGTAGCTGCCAATCATCCATTTCAACGGCCTACTTGGAGCGGAGGGCTGGGTGTTAGTGAATTTGCCTGGAATCTGTTTACCTAATCAAACAGCTCAGCAGGAATCTGAGCCTCGGAGCCATTTAGTTGTGTAACCAAACACAAACAGCAGAAACATGTAATCTACATGAAACACAGCCACCAACACGCTGGATAATCACACAGAAAGGCTGTACATGTGTTCATTACTGATGTAAAATGTTGTTTGATTATATGATTATAGATTCAACACATTTATTCTCCTTCAATTTATTTTTCTCACTATAAATATTCCTTTTTAGCCACCTTAAATTCATTTTCCTGTATTCATTTCTGACATGAAAACGGAACGTATTCCGACTTTCACTTGAAACGACAAACCAGATCCTCTTCAGGCTGTAACTGAATCACATGTTAGTGATTCTTGACATTAAGGACCAAAACATTTACTTCTCAGGTAGGATAGACTAATGTAAATGCGAGGTGAGGCAGGACAGGGGAGGCTCGTCGGTATTCATGTGTGTGCATGCACCAGCGCTCTAATGCCGTCTGCCGTTTTCACCCAATAAACTGCTCCCAAAACCCCCTAAAAGGTTTCTGATACCTCCCAGCGAGCGGTTTTGTCTGAATTTTCCACATTAGAGATAAAGAATGATGAACCTTTGAAGAGAACATTCTGTCGTACCTTAACTATAGGAGGAATAAATCTCTATCTATGTGAGTGTGTTTGAAGAGTGTGTTGGGTGGGCAAAGACAGACAGGCACTGGAATTTGGAATCTGCAGCAGCATATTTTTATTAGTTGGGCAGCAACGTGTTCCTGTCCCAGCATGCTTTGTGTGTGTGTGTGTGTGTGTGTGTGTGTGTGTGTGTGTGTGTGTGTTCAGAGAGGGAGGGAGACTTAAACTCTTAAACAGCACAATCTGACATTGTTCATGTTGAATTTTTAGGACCTGTAGGGAGACTTTGTGGGTGTGAAGAGAGACAGAACACACCTCATGGTCCCTGAATGATGCTCCAAAAAATGGAGCAAACATTATTTTTCCTCAGTGTAACATATATCCTGCATCGATGTGTTATTTTTTAATGAAAATCATCTGAAATCTGACGTTTCCATGGTAACAACAATGCATAGAAATTGTAGAAAAAAATAATTCCCCTAAAGTGATTGGATATTATTCTGGTTCACACCTGTGTGAACAGACGATGACGCGCTCCAAATCACGTTCCAATACGGTCCCACGAGCTTCAACCAGGAGTCTCTGCGGAGGGAGGGGTCGCCCTGGAGATGAGGGGAGGAGGAGGAGGGTGAGGAAGAGGAGGAGGAGGAGGAGGGAAAAGAAAGTGAGGAGAGAGTCGTGCCGGTGAAGGAGCAAAGATCTTCCAGGATTAGGACTTCTCCCCGCTGCTCTCCCCTCTTCACCCGTCCACCCACCCGGGGGGTTGTGAGAACAGACAGACTGGAGTGAATGGGCTGCATTGATTAGAACCTACAACCAGAATCAGCCTCTATGAGCGCGCACTCATAATTAATTGCCACCTGGTGGAGTGCACGTTGACGCGGGGGCGTGCAAATCAGAGCCGAGGAGTTCACCTAGACGCAGGTGTCCCGCAGAGCGCAGGGGAGCGGCGGAGGGGGGTTATTGGCTGTCGTATCGATAGCTTCAAACATGATGGATCGATGGAGCCCAGCAGGGCTGTTTCTGCTGCTCGTGACGGGGTTTCACACGTCGAGGGCAGGTAGGTCGACTTGCCGTAGTTAAGCGATTGATTTGTTCACATCAGGGTTAATTCTCTCTCTCTCCTCCTCTGGGACACACATTTACCCCCCCAGGGCTCCCCCAGCTAATGAAAGCCAGGTTTTAACAGGCATCCTTAGATTTAACACCGTCCTGTTCTGGAAAATCACTCACTGATGGCTGGTTTTTGTTTCTCACCCACATCACACACACTGCTTTTACGGATTTTTTTTCTGTGAGTTTCTGCAGACATTATCTTTAGTTTCCATTTCTCCATTCCTCATGCTTCTGGGTCTGGATTGAGACCTGCTGCACATTAGTAAGACAGTCAGAAGCAGATGCTTATATGTCTTGACTTGTCCCCATAGCTGCTGCATCGGTCTGTGCTCTGACACATGTGAATATTTTGGGATGTTTCACCTGAATGGCTGAGTAATGGGGAAGGCACGGATCCAACTGGAATGAGCTTTGCTGGACTGTATTGGGAATGCTAGGGGGTATGTTCACAATGAAAACTTGTTCACAGTCTACTCGTGGACATCTGATGGAGCGGAGGTGGATGCATCCTATTGGTTATGAATGAGAAGAAGGGCTGTAACGTGAACCCAGCCTTGGTTTTTGGGTTCAGGCCCTGGAGCTGCACTGGAGGACATGTGGTCGCATTTTTATCAGGATAGACTTCGATGCTATGATGGGCTGTGTGTGTTAGCATCTGGAAAGATAAACCATAAAAGCTGCAGAAAATTCCGAAATACTGTCCTAATAAAGAAGCAAACTTCCTCACTGTTGACGAACCAAACTGCATCTGTTTTTCGTGATTTTATTGTATTTCTAAGGTGAAAATTGATTCCAATAAGGTGAAAATCACCAGTTTGACATAGAGAATGAAAAGAGTGGGAATCCAGCCACCTCATTAACATGTTATAACTCGCACGATGTTCAGAAACCAAAGTGTAAAATGGACAAATTGTCGTGTGACTTCCTGGATGACGAGGGGTTGTTCCGTGGAAAATGTTGAGCTAAACTTCCGACTTTCATGCCTAGCGACTGATTCTGCACTTCTGCAGAATCACATCAGTTTCCTCTGATTTCTTTCTGCCCTGCAGGCCTGCATTACGAGCAATTCTGAATTAATTCCTCTTATGTAGAAAAAATCAAAAACAGAAGCGATGGATCAGCAGAGACGCCACCTTGTTGCCTCCACCTGCTCTTTCTTAGATGATGCTGAGACAACCCTGAAGTGTCTGTGTGGTGTCCTAATAGCCTAATTACCATTATTACCATTATTACCTACCTGACTTCACACTAAAGAACAAAAAAACACTCCCTACCAGCTAACTGATGTGGTTTATGAGTTCATGCATCAATTATATATTCAAAAATTGGATTTTGGAGACACCAAATAAAGTTGTAAGGTCATAACAGTGTTATTGTCCCGCTAATAAATGTAATAACTTACATTCTGATCACTCTGATGGTGAAGGTCATTACCAAAGGGACTGATGTGACCTCTGGACCTGTGGGGTCACGTGGGGTCAAAGCGGACCCTGTAGCGTCTCACACACCTGGTGATCGGAGGCGGAGTCCTCGTAAACACGAGTTTAATTGTAAATAACAGTGGCGGTAACGAGAAACCTCGCACGTGTGCAGGAATAATAAAATGAAGCTTGTGATTTCCTCTCATGTTGGTTTTTTTTCTGCTCCTGGAGGAATTCTCTCGTCCACGCTTGGAAAAAACCCCCCAACAAAACACTTCACGTCATGATTGATTGTTGATTTATTAGTTTGTTTAAAAAGTTTAAACACCTGGCTGTCAGCGGCTCAGCGTGAATTATGATCACAGCTTGCAGAGTAATGTGGTCAGGTTACGGTCAAACATATTATGGTCTGGCCTCAGGTGTTTCAGTTCTCTTACCTAATTCATTGTTCATATGTAACCTGTGCCTTCAGGTGGGGCGTTTATTGCTTTTGAAGTATTCAAAGTATTCGGTATTTCTATCCAGAACTATTTTTTCCACCAGAATGAAATCAGACCCCCACCCCTCATTAAAAAAAGTCTCGTTGATTGCTTCAGTGCATGAAATGAATTTGAGGAAACACGTCCAGTCAGGGATTTTACAGCAGGTGTTTTTGGTTTGACAGATGATGGGAGACACCTGTAGCGACGCAACCAATAGGAAATAACCAGAAGTTTGGATTTATGTGTGATGTGGGGCGGAAATCTGCTCTTAGCAGCACCAAATCCCACTAAAAAACACTAATAATCATTAATTTTTTTAGTGCTTAATTCAAGTTTTGTCTAGATTGTAGCTTGGTGAAGCCAAACCAAGTTGCTAATGTCTGGAATTTGCAGTTTTGCAACATTTTCTCCCCAGTTTGGATTTTCATCTTTTGTCACTAATAATTTTAGACTTGAAAAAATCTGAAGTTGATATTCTGCGAAGAGAAAATAGAACAAAAAGACAAGAAATTTGAGGAAAAAACAGCAATAGAAATTGGATGTGCTTACCTCTTGAAAACACTTGTATGTAAGAGGAAAAAATAAAAGTAAAATAAAGTGCAGATGACAGGAAGAGGCTGGTGTGTAGGTCTGTTATTTTCTGTCAGGTTGTGCTTCGGGGTGAATCCTCTTTTCTGCCTGTCCTGCTCAGACACTGGATATGGAAAGGTTTGTGCTCTGTGATTGATGGCGGTGACCCCTGTCAGCAACAGCTTGTGCAAAGATGGATTAATTAGATTTTTCAGGTCAGAACAACTTCCTGACGACTTTGTTTTGCATCTGCAATGAAGTAAATGGGAAGTAAGCCATGCAGCGGTTCTCCGGTTTTACTTATTTAACGTGAACATGATGTCGGGAGTCGATGTAATAGTCATAACTAAACAGTCATGTGAAAAAAATTCCTGCAGGAGAAACTGGAGACGATCCGTCATTCTGTGGGTTTCTCATTGTTTCGGACTTGAACACATCCACAGCGTTTGGAGGGATTTCCTTTCAGATTTCTGCAGACGGGAATGGTCTTAAGCTCTTAAGTCAATCTCCTACTTTGTCTTGCAGCACCTTGAGGTTTGGATGTATGTCAATGTGAGAGATTTGGCATTAACACAAATTGTCTTTATGAATGCTGCTCATTTGCACATTATTGCTTTGTCTTTATATTTCAGTTTTACACATTTTGAATGCAGTTTTGAATGCTTTTATGTCCAAATACCTGCAAAATCCATCTCATTCCCGTTATTACAGATGTGCTTTTTTGTGGCGCTACATATTAAATAGCAGACGTAGGAAAACCACAACTACACTGATGTTGTGGCACTTAGAAAAAAATCATTATACACACGTGAAAATGAGCGAATAAATAAAATCAAAATGTGACTAAATTAATCACAGCACATATGAAACATCCCTTAAAGCTTTTACTGGAAATAGGAAGAAAAAACAACTGTGGTATTGTAATTAAGAGGAAATTAAATAAACACCAGTGCTTCATTGCAGTCTTGTTTTCTTCATTGTTTGATCAGAGTACTTTAAATTACAGTAACTCGTTTCTACCTCGTCTTCTTCTCCATTATCTTAATGGCAGCTGATGACAAACTAATGAAACTTCATGTTTGTTAGCACGTTAGCATGATGATGATGGCATTCAGCTCGAATCGCTGTCGTGACTAAGTACAGTATCAAAGCTGCTCGCAGGCCTGCAGCTCTTTAACTTGTTTTGTCCGATGAAACACTTGTGGGGTTGGTACCATTTGTTTTTGGGCTTTTTTTCCCCATCTAATTATGGTGTCTGCTGTAATTGAAGGCAGATCTCTCCTGGTTTCAACCAAATACAGTTGGTTCTGCTCTCTGTCTACCTTTTCCTGGAAATCAGAAACCCTAGTTAATTTATGAAGGGTAATATCAGCTAATTAATATATTAAAAAAAACTCAAAAACATCAGTTAAAAGAGGAGTAGTATATATAGTATATAGATTTTAGATGAGTTGCTTGTGTTTAAAGGTGATTCCTTGGATGCACATGGAACCGTCTCATGCTTCTTTTTTATTACTGGTGATGTTGCTTTTTAATTAATCTAAAGAATTTTTACAGCATTGAGTTTTATTTTGAAATTGATTATCAGGTACTTAAAGAACCTCTAAGACAGGTTATAGGAAAGACCTTTCAGTCTACATTAACATCCTGGCAACAATCAATAAATCAAATGATCCAATGCACAAATTAGTCTTTCATAAGTTAGTGTGGACATTTTGCTAATGCTACAAGCTAATTGTCCCAGTATGGCAGAGGAACTATAGCCTAGGATTCCTCATCTTAGGAAGACTTTGAGGAAGATCGATTGCACCAACAACATTGATTGACAGCTAACCTGGTAGCTCAAAGCGTGTTACCGTAGAAGACTAAACGGTTACTTCTCTGGTTGATTCATGATGGATATTTTGTCATTTAAAAAAGAGAATTTATTGAGCTTGGGAAACTTAGGACTCACATTTATCTCCCAAATGGAGCTGTGGTCAGACAACATGTTCTGGATCTGGTGGCAGGCCTGGAGGAGGGATTTATTTCTCGTCTATAACAGGCACTGTTATCCACTAACTCAGGAACATTATGTCAATTCTCGATTTTCTTGTTTGGTTTCTTCCATGTTGCCCTATAAAGACTCAGTCCTGTTTAAAAAAAAACAGAAAATGCTCACAAATGCGCCTAAAGCAAATATAATATTATCGTATATCATTTTATAGTATGCTTTTTTCTCTGGCATTGAAGTTCTGTCTGCCATAAATTTGTCTGTGTTTGAAAAGGATCGGTCTTTGTTCTTAAATATTAAAGTCACCGTATGTGCAGAAATAAAGCTCCAAGCCACAAAAAACTCTGCGTAGCTGTCCAAGAAGCCCCGCGACTGACAAATATTGATGCAGCCTCTGATCTGTGTTTGAGAGGATTGGTTTCCGTGTCGGAATGAATCAGTTCAAAAGCCTTTGTTGTTCCACCGGATCAAAAAAACGATGTTGAAGTCTTGAGATGATAAATGATTTCTACTTGAGAGCCTCGGATTGCCGACAGGAGCTGAGTAGAAGGCTGTCGAGTCAACCCACGAATGTTTGTGTACATGTTTGTGTGTAAACTGGAGGCACAGACTTGTTGTCTGTTGTGTTGTTGCTGTCAGAGCCAGCTGAGCTGGAAGGAAAGGAAACACATGACCCCTCCATCCCGTCCTTCCCTCTTATTCACGTCTTCCCCTCTGGTCTCCTTCTGCCTCCTTTTATCTTGCGTCTGGTTCAACTCGTAGAGCAGCATCAGATGTTGGTGGGAGAAGAAGTTGAAGAAAGAAAAAAAAAAAGCCGAAAGAGCGAGTAGAAGAAGTGAAGGGCTGTAACAACCTGGGGGTAAAACCTCTGTGGGGGGATTTGAACCCCAGTGTGGTGTTTTTCTTTCTCCCTGTCTAAGTGTTGAGACGACTTTGCAAAAGGCATGTTATTGCATTCTTGGCCTTAACAGTTAATGACAGAGTAATCGCAAACACTCTCGTGCAAATAACACACACACACAAAATCCGCCGTCTTTCCAATATGGTGTCAATTAAACCGTCTGTATGTCGTGTGGATCTGTGTGTTGGCTGCTCCAGAGAGAGAGAGAGAGAGAGAGATATCCGATAACCGACGGTGACCTCCACTTCCATCGCACTGCCTCACGTTTTAGTTCTCTGAACGCGGTCAACTAACAGGCCTGATGCGGAGCACCAGCAGAAGTCCAGCTGGTTGCCCCGAGTGTCAGGATGTTGTAAAAAATTCAGAATCAAATGAGTAAATCAGACCCAGATGCGACAAAATGAGGCACACACTATGTCCACAAGCAGGGTTAGGGTCCAGTAAAGTTCATGGTGTTCAGCTGGTTGGTCTGATTCTGCATCAATACGTGCAGGAAAGTGACAGATGCATGTAGCTGTTTGTGACATGTCAAAGTATATCGAGAACGATTACTGAACCACTCAAACAATTAATCAATTATTTGCGTTGGCTTTATTTCTCCTGAATGCTGAACTGTCCTACCACTAGAGGGCGCACTTCACAGGTAGTTTAGGAAAACTGTCGTGCAGCAAAAGAAGAAGCGGGGAAACTATAGACAAGATAGTAAGAAGGAACGATGCAAAATACTGCCCAGTGTTGTGTAGTTAAAATGCAACACGGTGTGAAATTGTGCCGCTTGAAAAAATAAAGCAAAGCAATTTAAAGTTTCCTCCTCGCAAAGTGTCCCGTCGGCGCTAGCCGGCTGTGCAACAAACAGCGACTGAGGAAAAGGTTGTGATTGTCGGAAACACGGTGAATAGATTTTGTGAATTTGGGACGTTCATAAATAAATAAAGTCAGATTTCTATCTTATCATTAATGATGAATGAATTATTAGTTTGTAATGTGCTCATCATTAAAAACTAAAGGAGGTCGGTGTTAGCAAGTCGCTAACATGCAGCGAGCTAAATGTTGAATTGTTAACGCTTGTTGTGTATTTTACTGTTCAAAGCGCAAATCGCTGTATTTCGTCTGAAGCTTCCAATGAAACGCTCTACATGTGTGTGCATGTTGATCACGCGTGACCCTCCCAGGCCTCCACACACACACACACACAGACACACACACACATTTCAGAGCCTCAGGATAACGACTGCACCTGATGGACACCTGAGTGTGAATGCATTGCACCATGTATACACTGCTTGTGTGTGTGTGTGTGTGTGTGTGTGTGTGTGTGTGTGTGTGTGTGTGTGTGTGTGTGTGTGTGTGTGTGTCATATCAACAGTAGGGTTGTGTTTAAGAGCATGGAGAGTGAGTGAGGAGAAAGTTTTCCGTGTCTCGTCTTGTCCGCGATGCATTCAGGTGTCAGCGCTGCTCAGTCTCCTGGTATGTATGGCTGAAAACTTCATCAGGTGTCAGAAGGGATGTCAGCTGACCTCGGCTTGACGTGAGTGATCACCAGCAGGCCAAATATTGCTTTGAGAAATTCTGAGCAGCTAATGGAGCTAACTTTGAGCAGTGTATTCCAGGCGTACTGAGGTACGGGGGTCACGGAAGTGTCGCTGATTCATTTAGACGTGGATTTAATAGCGGTTATTTCCTTGCATTATTGACAAATAATGTACAAATAAATGATTAGATCTATTGAACAGACAAAACACAGACATTAAAGTCAGAGACATCATCGACAGGAGTGTGTGTCCATCATGACATCATCGACAGCGAAGTCACTGATAATAAAACTCCTTGACATCAGATTGTAAACCCCCAAAGCCACAAATACCAGCGCAACGTTATTCATTCAGCATAATTAGCTGCTGAATGAATAACGTGTGCCCCCCACATGAAAGATGACAGGATGCCCGCGGGACAGCTGGCCGACAGATCCAACTGGTGTGTGTGTGTGTGTGTGTGTGTGTGAGAATGTGTGTGTGTGTGTGTGTGTGGCACATGGAAGGTTTACGTAAGCTCCAGGAAAACTTGTGAAAAGAAGCCACACCAGTAGAGGCTTGCCCTCCCCTCCCCTCCGCTCACCTTTTTACCCCCCCCCCCTTTTTTTTTTCTCCTTCCACCTTCAGCAGGGTGCACACAAGCCCCCCCCCCTTTTCTCCAGTCTCATCTTTCCATCCCGTCTCTTCCTGATCTCACAGGAAGTGTGTATATGAAGCGTGTTTCTGCTGACGTGACGACTCCAGCTGCATGTTTAGATACACAAATGGTTGTGTTACTTTTTGCTGTTGTGCGTTTGTGCAGAATGAATCATCATCAGGCCACATTTCCTCTTTATCACACTCAGGTTTTAGTCTTTGTGGTGGGATCCAGGCTGAGACTGGCCTCAGTAATAAGGAGATAAACCACAGGGAGAAAGAATGAGAGGCAGACAGAGAGAATAACCTGTCTGATGAAGTATTTCATTAGTTTGTTTACAGCTTAATGTAATTATAGGGCTGACATCGCACCCGTATCTCAAAGGTATCATGACATAAAGACATTTTGTGTGAACAAAACAGAGGTTCAGTTTATTTATACTAGGAGTGTCAAACTCATCTTCACCGAGGGCCACATCAGCATAACGGCTGTCCTCAAAGGGCCAGATGTAACTAATAAATGTCACTAAATGTAATGTAAAATAAATGTAACTACTCCTTAATGTTAAATAACTCTGAATTTATTACTTATTCAAGTTACAAAACATTACAGTTGCATTGAAAACTATATTTCTCTGTTATAACACAAATCCTTTTAATTTGTCAGGTTATTAAACTCAGAAAACTCCATCAATCAATAATCAAACTATTCAAGTGAATAAAGAAAAATAACATCAAACACAAGTTAGGACATTAACTTTGTTCAAAACGTTTTTGCCGGAGTTAAAGTGGGCCTTTTTACTGTATTGTGGGAAATGTAGTTTTTGTTTAGAACAAAAAATTTTTTAAATCTATTTTTAGACTCTGACCTTTTATGCTCTCACAGGCCACATAAAAATGATGTGGCGGGCCACGTTTGGCCCCCGGGCCTTGAGTTTGACGGATATGATTTATACGAATTAAAAAGTAGCAGAGAAAAAAATCCTTGTTAGTTAGAAGTTAATTATGTACTTCATCTTCTTTTTGTTGCTGTGCAGGGAAGCCGGTCTTATTCGGGGGAACCACCCGAATAAGACCAGATCAGTTGATCCCCGATAATCATCTCCATGGCCCTGTCGGTTGTGTTTCTCTGCAGCTGATCCCATCGATGTCCTGAAGGTCCTGGAGCTGTCAGAGGACATGGAGGGCGTGTCGTTGGAGGCGGGGCTCTGCACCAGCAGGGAGGGGCGGGAGGAGGCGGACCTCGCGTTTAAGATCGACAGGAAGATTCAGCTGAGCGCGCCCACCAAGCAGCTCTTTCCCCGTGAGCTTTAACCCGATCAGCTCCTTTTAAGAGAAAATTAAAATCAGTAGGTATTCATGAATTTGGTTTGTATCCCCCCCCAATCAGATTTGCCGTTCCCGATTAATTTTTCTGTGATGACGACGGTCAGAGCTGTGAAAGGCTCACAGGTGTTTCTCCTCTCGCTGTACGACTCTCAGGTACGCGTCATAACCAGATCATGTCATGTGGAATGTGATGTGATTAATAGGACTTAATGGAGTTTATTCAGTGCCAAATAAGTGTTAGAGTCCCCCCCCACATGTTACAGGGCACACAGCAGCTGGGTCTGGAGGTCGGCCGGTCTCCCGTCTTCCTCTATGAGGATCACGAGGGTCAACCCCCTCCAGAGCTGTACCCCACCTTTAGAAAGATCAACATGGCTGATGGCAAGTGGGTAACCGCACACATTTAAAAACTGAAGCCACACAAACACAAAAGGTTTCCCAGAAAAGGAAAAAGTTCTCTCCCCCCCTCAGGTGGCACAGGATCGCCTACAGCGTAGAGGGCCGGTCTGTTACGCTCTACCTGGACTGCATCAAACTGGACACTCTGGACCTGCTCAGGGGCGACGACCCCCGCGTCAGCACCGAGGGGGTCACCGTGTTCGGAACGCGGCTGCTGGATGAGGGTGTATTTGAGGTGGGTCTGTGTGTGTGTGTGTGTGTGTGTGTGTGTGTGTGTGTGTGGCTTCCAGGTGTGTTAGTGGGCAGGTGTCAAGCAATTGCCTCAACACCATCCAGCCTGTTGGGGTGATTATACTTTTGTGGGTAGGAGATTTGGCAAATATTTAAAAAAAAAGAAAAAAAGAATATGATCATTTTGTTTGTTCCTCCTTGTTTTATTTCCCTTATAAATGGGTGAGATTAAAGCTCCCCACACTGCCCTCTGGTGGCCGTCGGGGTGTACTGCATATCCCCACTGCCCTGAGCTGATCTCACATGCCAAACTGTAAAGGATTTGAATGTACCTGCAGATAAAAAACTATGACAAATGATAATTAGATTAATAATAATTAGACAATTACATGCATTATTTGTGTTTATTCACCTCATAAATACTATTAATACCTGTTTAAAAATATGTGTTTGAGTTTTGTGCCTGAGTTACGTTCCTATTGCGCCCCAGGCAGTGTGAGATCTTTTTAACCGATAAGTGTGAACTTTGACCTTTGTTATCAGAGCTCCATGTCTGACTGACACCCCGGCATGCATAGAGAGGAAAAATCAAATTTTATGTTTAAGCTCTGTTAACAATTAAGTCCAGCATTGATTAAAACAGCCTGCGAATTCGCTTTGATCGGAATACATGAACACATACAGGCAGGCAAAGATAAAGAAATGGGAGACACGTGTTTATGATGTCATCAATTTAAACAGTACCATATTGTACAGCAGGGATTTGGAGTGTGTCAGGTTTGTGTGATTGTGTTATCGCGGCGCAGGGAGAGATCCAGCAGCTGCTGATCGTCGACGACCCCAGAGCGGCTGAGACATACTGTGAGGACTACATCCCAGACTGCGACGCACCTTTACCTTACAACAGCATCCTGACAGAGGCCGAGGAGGTGAGGCTCCGTCTGTAACCAGGAAGCAAGGCTATGAGGGCTAGGATGAAGTCTATCAGATGGAGACTTTTATTCTGAAAGTAAAAGAGAGCCAAGGTTTCATTTGTGAGAGAAAAAATGTTTTATTTGCGGACAGTTTGGAAGAGTTTTATTCACGTCAGTCACATATTTACACGACCTGCTCCGCTGGGTGACATGAAAGAAAACATGGCGGATTTATTTCCATTGTAAATTGTAGTATTTTAGATCTCAGAAGCCACTTGCGTTTCAAAATAAAGTCATGAATGATAAAAATCTACTTCTTTCCACAAAGCGATCAACTTCTGTTTTGTTTTTTTTCTCAATCCTCTTATCCAATTACATTAAACACACTGTATTGAATGGTTCCAGGTTCTCCGTGCCAACGCTCCACACTCTCTGGAAAGCTTTCAAATCCTTGTCAGCCGCTGTTGTTTGATTTATTATCTGGCTTAGAGCTCAAAAAAACTCTCCAGGCTTCCTAGTTTATTATCCATCGCCACAAACGAAGTGGGGGGGGGGGTGTATATCGGAACGACTTCCATCTGTCTGTCAGTTGCGTCTCTTTTCCGGAACATAACTCGAAACACAGTTTTATATTTTTTCAGGAAACCTTCTCTGCACGGCAGCCAAGAACTGACATGTTGCCTTTTTTTTTTGTTTTCTTAGAGGTTTCATCTGTTTTATTTCTCTGTTTCCATGGTTACAAATTGAGCTTAGGTTCATTTTTTGAGTGCCGTTCTTCTCAAATTCTGAAAATGTTCCAAGATTTTTTTTTTTTTAAAAACTTGCGTACACAATTCCTGGAATTGAACATTTTTCTCTTGTCCTTGTCTTTCCTCACTGAGAGGCACCTGTGGTGGGAGATTTGACTATTTCATCCATGTTGTGGTTACATTTCTTGTTGTAGCACCACGGAAAGTGCAATCAGCAGCAAGCTGAAGGTAAACATGGAGTTTAGACATGCCTGCCTCCTCTAATGACGCTGTAATGAGGCCGTCATGCCTAAACAGGCCACACTGAAGGAGCCCTGAACAGCGTGGAGACTGTGGAGCTCTGATCCAGACGGGACGACCAAATGTGGATGTGGATCTAAATCCAAACAGACACCATTTGTGTCTTACGGGTTCCCTTTCTGTTCCTTGTATTGATCAGCTTTCATTCTGTCATGAACCTCAGGAGGAGAAGCCAGCTAAGAAACGTGTGATCGAGGAGTTCGAGGAGTTTGACTACAGCGACCTCTACGATGACCTCTCCGTTGCCACGGGGACTGCAGGTCCTAACATCACTGAATACGAGGTTAGGTTTTGGCGGCAAAAAAGAGACCCTCCTGCTTCCCTTCATGTGTTGTTGTTTTTTTCACTTCCTGTTTGTGTTTGTTGGACAGATCATAGAGTACGACGACTACGACAACACCACCGACTACATCCACGTGAATGAGTACGAATATGAGGACGAGTACGACCGTTACGGGCCGGCGGAGAGGGAAGGGGATCTCTCCCTGAACGCAGAGGTGCGTACAGGAAGCTGCTCTTCTTCTGCTCTGACGCGTTAACGATGTTCACGTCGTCACGTCTTCATCCTTCATCAGGATCTACCGGAGAAAGGGCAGAAAGGAGAGCCGGCTCAGTTGGGCGCGGTAAGAAAAACACACGTCAACATGACCGTACATGCTCCTGATATGGATCCTGAATGTGAAACCTACGCTATCAGGTATCAGAAGAATGGCATCCCATCGACGATTACTTTTTAAATCATCAAATATTTCAACCATCTACTATCTGTACTGGCTTGTGCAATCAGCACAGCTCCACGCGCACACGTTTCTTATTTGTCTGTTAAACTCTTGAACATTAATGTGACTCCGGTTCTTTGTGTGTGACGGTTCCAAAACCTCACCGGAAAGGTTCATTTCTGTTAAATCTCTGCAGGGAACACAGATCACAGGACCGTATGGCCCCCCCGGACCAGAGGTCAGAAACTTAACCCCCCCAGCTTCAAACACATTTCAGACACGGCGGCGTAACATTGTGATGGAATGGTTTGACGACGTTGTTGTGTGTGTGTGTGTGTGTGTGTGTGTGTGTGTGTGTGTGTGTGTGTGTGTGTGTGTGTGTGTGCAGGGGGAGAGAGGATCTCCTGGAATCACAGGACCAGTAGGACCTCGAGGAGACCCTGGGGAGCCGGTGAAGATCGACCTCCGTAACTGAGCCCCCCCCCACAAGTGTGGAATCTCCCTAATTGTCCTCCTCTGTCTCCTCTCAGGGCCCCCCGGGGAGACCGGGCCTGAATGGAGCCGACGGGATACCAGGTCCCCCTGGAAACGTCATGCTCCTACCGGTAACATGAAGATACTTGTGTTTGTGTGTGTGTGTGTGTGTGTGTGTGTGTGTGTGTGTGTGTGTGTGTGTGTGTGTGTGAGGCCTTATGAGCTGCTGTGATGTTGCTATGGCAGTTATATGGTCCCATTACCCCCCACCCCCCACTGAGCCCCGGGGCAAATAGATGAATGCCATAACTGAAAAATGGGCCTGCTCAGAATTGTTGCAGAAATGTGTGTGTCTGTGCAAGCCGTACCATCGCCTCATCCAACTGAACTCATCAGAAGGGATAAAAGACCTTTATTTTGAAAAGTATCAGCCTCAGATTTTATTTTGATATATGGTGACTGTTAATATGATGTAGTTAATATGTGATGACATCACAGGTTAAACATCGGCTTACGTCGTTAATCATTTCCAGGAGACGCAAGTCAAAAAAACGACTCAAGTCGAATTAACGCGTCTCATGGCTAAAGTAAAGATAACGTTCCCAGTTCTGTACTGAACTTTATTAATGAATGCATTTTCAATAATATTTGGTTAATAGAAATCTGTTTTAAGCTAACAAATAACTAAATTACATTTTTTGATATAGTACACACAAAACGTTGCCATCTTGTCGTTAGCCACTTGTTCCACATTGTGGGTCATGGGGGTTGCTACGGGCTAACGACAGGGTATTATATGCTTTTATTTTCATTCATAACAGTATTTATAAATAATTTATAACATTATTTTTAAAGGTTTACTCGTTTATGGGTTTTTTTTTGAGAACCAAAGTATAATTGAGAACAACATAAGCCGAGGTGTACCTACATTGTGGCAGTGATGCATGTTGTCCACTAGGTGGAGTATTGAGTGTGTGTGTGTGTGTGTGTGTGTGTGTGTGTGTGTGTGTGTGTGTGTGTGTGTGTACAGTTCCAGGCGGGCAGTGATCCAAAGACAGGAACTGTGGTTTCCGCGCAGGAAGCTCAGGCTCAGGCCATCCTCCAGCAGACCAAGGTACGCCGACGTGAAACAATGACCATCACCATTTAGACACACCCACACCATTTAGACACGCCCACAAGCAGCGGAGATGCCAAACGACTGAGGTTTGTGTGTCTCTGTCCTCCTCCTCCTTCCTGCAGATGTCCATGAAGGGACCTCCAGGACCGCTGGGCCTCAGGGGACGACCTGGACCACTAGTGAGTGAGACCACATCAGTGTTGGAAAAGAAAAGCAATCAGTTCAGGGCATCCACAGGGGGGGGGGGGTCCTGAGTACTTCCTGTTAGACAAAGTGATGTAAATGTAGGGCTAGGAACTTTTTCCCAAGATGAACACAGAAGTGAGCAGCGAGTCCCAGAGGAGACCTGTTTGGACGAGTCAGTGGTGTCAGCTTTTCCTTTGCAGGGTCTGCCTGGTGCTACCGGTCTGAAGGGGAGCAATGGAGAGATGGGACCAATGGTGAGTCCATCGGTTGTCATGGCAACAAAGTTTGTGAATTCACCCCATAGGAGCGGCTCAACTTCCCACCTGTTTTTACCCAGGGTCCTCCGGGGATCCAGGGCATCCCGGGTCAGAACGGCCGAGCTGGGAAAAGGGTAAGTTAATACGGTAGTCCTTCCAAAATAAAAGTCACCTGTTACAGAAAGTTACCACGTCTGACTTGTTTGTGCTTGTTTGTGTCGTTTAGGGGCGTTCGGGTGCAGACGGGGGCCGAGGAGCGCTAGGAGAGACTGGAGCAAAAGTAAAGACCTGACCCCACTGGCCCCCCCCGTCATACATTTCACCTGCCGTCTCCCATCTCTTCTCAAATCATCACCTCGTTTGTCCCTTTTGTCCTCAGGGGGATCGAGGCTTTGACGGCTTGCCAGGTCTCCCTGGACACAAAGGACATAAAGTGAGTTATCTGTCGAGGGGGAGTCGCAGGTGATTGGTGTTCAGAAGGGAATTCATTATTCAAGTTGGTGTTCCTCAGGGGGACAGGGGAAAGCCGGGCCCTCCGGGTCCTTCTGGGGAGCGAGGAGACAAGGTGGGAGGTCACCGCGTCTGCAGATATTTCATGTTCATGCAGCCTTTTGTTGTGGTTTGTGTGTGAAGTATGACTGCTGGTGTTCTCATAGGGCTCTGAGGGGCCTCAGGGGCCGAGAGGACAGCCGGGCGATGCTGTAAGTGTTAACACACACATGTAGAATAAAATACACACAAAATACACTTATGCACAGTACCTCTGCACCTATATATAAGTGTTATAGATCTTCATAACCTTTAAACTGCATCTCCACCCTTGAACAACTCATTTCATCAAACGCATAAACAATCAAACACATTTTCCAGAAGGTTCCTCACTCATAAGATCTAACAGTCGTATATATAGTCATATAGAGGCACGCGCTCTCACCAGCTGTCGTTTCTGTGTCCTTACATGTAACTGTGACGCGTATTCCAGGGTTCCCGAGGTCTCAGTGGTCCCAGAGGTCGTCCCGGTCCCCCAGGCCAGCCTGTAAGTGGCCTCAAGTTCATCAATCCTTTACACGTAGTTCTCAAACGAGAGCCTCTGGTTCTGGTTTTCACACGACTGACAGTTTGCTTACATAGATTCTCCTCTATCCAGGGGATGATAATCCTCATAAGCTTTACAGAAACTTGAAGGAACACAAGTTGGCGCCTGTAGACGTCTGATAGATTCAGCTTTTAAACGTTCCGAGCAAAGACGCGACGGAGTCCAAATTAAAAACAGCGTCTCATCATTTTCAGGGTTTTATTTACTTTTAATCTGGCGAGGCTCCGATAACGAGAAAATTTAAAAATCCAAGATAGGAGTGAAGGGGGCAACGTAGCCTTTTATTAAATCTGATAGGAAAAGCAAAATGAAATTTAGAATTCACGACAAACAATAAATAAACTCCACGTTTAGGAGTTATTATGCAGCGTACGCGGCTCTGCCTCAGTTGGCTTCTTTTGGCAGTTGTGGCGCAAAATTAAATCAGTGAGTTAGTGTCGGTTCAGTTCCCTGGACTACCCTCATCCTGATCCTGGTCCTGATCCTGGTTCTATTCCAGTTATCCACAGCTTTGACTCTCTCCTGTTCCGTTCTCTCAGGGCATTCGAGGAATCGACGGGGTTCAAGGCTCAAAGGGAAACATTGTGAGTATTAATAAATATAGAAAACACAGAGTGATAATCATGTACTTCCCCATGACGTCACTTCCTGTTTGTGACAGGGACCCCTGGGAGACATCGGAGCTCCTGGACAGCAAGGCAACCCTGGAATCCTGGTACGAACGGGACGGACAGACACATAAACGAATAACCGCACATGATGAAATAGTTCTCCGTCTCTCCTGCAGGGGTTTCCTGGTCCTCAGGGGTTGGTCGGGCTGCCGGGAGAGAAAGTAAGACAGTCGTAATTGAGAGTTTTTTGACTTTAATTAGAGGCGTGTGTGATTGACGGACTGACCTTTGTCTCTCAGGGGCCTCAAGGGAAGAAAGGGATGCAGGGCTTAGCTGGAAACGATGGTCCTCCGGTATGTTTAAGCATGTTTGTGTCACATGTAACATGACCTTGACATCCGAACCACCCACCTAACAGTTCCTCTTTTTCCTAGGGTCACCCTGGAAGAGAAGGAACACCAGGTGAAAAAGGACTGCCGGTAGGTGTGTGGGATGCATGCAGACAGTAAATTTATTCTCCGTCACCGTTTCTACAGCTAGCTGGAAGGTAATAAGAAATAGTTTTAAATAAATTGGGGGGGTTTGCTTGATTGCAACCAACCATCAAGCTTCTGATGATGAGGGAACTACTTTGGAGCTGCCCCAGATCAGGACGGCGATGCCAAATTTAGCTGCTTTCCACTATTTGTACGCTTTTGGCGAGAAAAGGCTGCCATCGTGTTCAACAGACAGCTGAACAATCCTCTAACTGCTCCTTAAAAATATGCGTGGTTATTTCTAGGGTCCCCCAGGAGTGCAAGGGCCCATTGGATACCCTGGACAACGAGGAGTTAAGGTAGAAAACGCAAATGTGTGAGATAAATTTCCCAGTCCTGTGTTGTTTTAACAAATTCCATTCAATAAATTTACAGAACAGCATGTTTTTCCATCTGAAAATAATAAGGAGGCTGTTGTTTGTTTACTTTTTAAAGGACGTCGCCCCCCGGCCGTCTTCTAATTGAATTATTAAGCTGCTAGCAGTCGGTTTAATGCTCGCGCCTCATGATGTCATGAATATTACATCCTGTGTTGACAGGGAGCCGATGGAATCAGGGGTTTAAAGGGAAGCAAAGGTGAAAAGGTGAGTCACGGCGAGTCAAAGATCTGCTGCGGTCTGCGTGCTGCCTTCACTGCCGCCTGTGGCTGTAAGCTGTCTGTTAAACTGGGTTGTCTCTCTTGCTCATCCGTTTCTTTGTGTCGGCAGGGAGAGGATGGTTTCCCGGGGGCTAAAGGAGAGATGGGAGCGAAGGGAGACTTCGGAGATAATGGCGCTCCGGGCGGTCGAGGAGAAGACGGGCCTGAGGGGCCCAAAGGTCAGACGGGTCCTCTGGGAGAGTCTGGCACTCCTGGGACTTCAGGAGAGAAGGTATGCAGGGAAGTTGGCGTGTAGCATGCTAGATAGTAGGATGCTAATCTGCAGCGATACAAGACAAATGTTTAAGTCTCGTCTCATCTCCCATTTCAGGGGAAGCTGGGAGTTCCTGGGCTGCCAGGGTATCCAGGACGACAGGGGCCGAAGGTGAGCTCCCCAGTGAATGAACGAATCGATGTAAACATGTCACAGATACAGAAAATGTCATTTATACACACAAATGTGTTCCTCCCTCCTCCCCAGGGTTCTGACGGGTTTCCTGGTGCTTTAGGACCTGCAGGGGAGAAAGGGAAGAAAGTGAGCAGAAGCTTTAAAATAATATTAACATAAATAATGAGAGGATCAGGCGTTCTGTTAATGTTCCCTTTCTCATGGTGTCACCCAGGGTCCTGCTGGGCAACAAGGAAGTACGGGCCAGAGGGGTCCAAACGTGAGTGCTGTGTCTCAAAGCGTCCCCTCATTCTGTGCATTACGAACAGTACAGAAAGTGAAATGCTGCTTGTACAGCGCATGTGTCAAACTCAAGGCCCGGGGGCCAAATGTGGCCCTCCACATCATTTTATGTGGCCCGCGAGAGCATAAAAGGTGTCTAAAAATAAATAGGTTAAATAGGTTCCCACAATGCAGTAATCAAGCCCATTTTAACTTTGAAAAAACACAACAAACTTAATGTCCTAACTTGTGTTTGATGTTATTTTTCTTTTTTCTCGTGGATAGTTTGATCCTTGTTTGAAAGAGTTCTGTGAGATTAATAACCTGACAAATTAAAAGGAGTTATGTTAGAACAGAGAAACAAAAAAATATGTTAGTTTCTGCATAACTGTAATGTTTGTAACTTGCATAGGTAATAAATTCAGAGTTAAAATGATTTTGATACCCCTGCTCTAGAGGGTAACTGGAATGAATTAGTCAGCATTATTCCTCTAGCTGTTGTGTGTGGGACTGAGCTGCTTCACATTAACACATAAATGCTGTAATCAATAGTTTAAACGATGGATCAGATGATTCAGGGGTTTCTCTGAGCGACACGCCGGCAGGTTCTGCATTGCATCGAAAGGAGGATGAAGGGGGCAGGAGGCAGAGACGACGGCCGGGGTTTATCATCTGAAACGGAGACAAAGTGGGGGAAATGTGTTCAGATCGTTCAGGTGGATGAAGGGCATTAAGCAGCGCTTACTGTCCTAGAGATACTTGTCAAACTGGGGGTGTGCCAGCCATCATCCATTGTGGGTAACACACCGTCTGCGGATAAGTACCTCATACATCACGTCTAATAGAAAACAGAGTGTCCTGGTAAGAGGTGATAATACATCAGTGATGTGTTTACAGCGCCGTTATTTCAGACCTCTTTATTCTCTATTTATTTATATAAATCTAATAAGACCCTGAAAGTTCACTGTACAGCGAGTCACGACCGACTGACCCCCCCCCCCCCCCCGTCTCAGGTCAGTAGGAGTTCACGTCTGCTCCCGATTTGGTCTCGCTAATGTCTCCTCTATGACAGGGTGCACGGGGCGCCAGGGGGGCCAAAGGGCCCACGGGGAAACCAGGAGAAAAGGTGAGCCGACTCTCAGCCAATCGTAACGCCTCGTCATTGTTGTTGCCGGGCGAAATCAGTTAACGCTATAAGAGAAGTTTCAGTCGGTCTCTTTTTACGCTTTCACAGGGGGCCTTAGGACACGACGGGGCCACGGGGTCTCCAGGGGAGAGGGTAAGAGAAAATAGTTTTGTTTTAGAGATTAGTCGAATGGTTTCTTGTGATTTATTTATTTGTTTGTTTGTTTATTTATTGTTATTTATCTATTTATTTTTATTTATTTAGGGACCTCAAGGGCCACAAGGAAGGAACGGAGAGCCTGGACCTAAAGGATCGACTGTGAGTTGTGACGAAAGAACTTCGCCCACACACACACATGCACACACGCGCACACACACACACACACACACACACAAACAAACACACCATTAGATCCACCTATTTTACACCTGTGTGTGTCTTTAGGGCCCTGCAGGGAAGGATGGACTCCCAGGTCACCCGGGTCAAAGAGGAGAGCCGGTGAGTTCGTTCTGACGCCATGAATATCAATTGTTTGTGATACTCAGTCACACACACACACACACTCACACACACACGCAGACTGAACTCCTGTCTTTTCTGTGACTGCAGGGATTCCAAGGGAAGACAGGCCCTCCGGGGCCCATGGGGGTTGTGGGGCCACAGGTGAGCTCAGTGATGGACAGAACTCTTCTCTGTGATCGACTATTTGTCCTGCTTTGGCATTCTGATTGTAGGAGCACTTGATCCAATCATCCGTGTGTGTGTGTGTGTGTGTGTGTGTGTGTGTGTGTGTGTGTGTGTGTGTGTGTGTGTGTGTGTGTGTGTGCGTGTTCCAGGGTAAATCAGGTGAACCCGGTCCAACAGGGGACCGTGGTCATCCGGGGGCACCGGGAGGACCCGGTGAACACGGTTTACCCGGGGCAGCTGGGAAAGAAGGTGGAAAGGTGAGTCATTCACACGTGAACACCCGTCATCACTGGGGAGTTGTCATTTCGGTTCTGATTGAACTTTTTTATTATTTTTTATTTCGTTTTAGGGCGATCCGGGTTTACCTGGGACCTCTGGAAAGAACGGTCCTCCAGGACTGAAAGGCTTCCGGGGCAGCAGAGGGGCCCCTGGAATCACGGTAACACACACAACTAGTCTGCTGATTAATTTAACTCTGAACTGAACTTGACCTGCATCGTTCACTTCCAGGGGCCTCCGGGTCTGAAAGGAGGGTCCGGACCTGCTGGATCCCCAGGAGCCCTAGTGAGTTACCTCAGGTCGTTTGTTGTGACGGTTCTATTTGATCGGCTTTGACGCACCAGAAGTTCATGGATCACCATGTGTCGTCGGTAGGGGTCAACGGGCGAGAGGGGGCCTCCGGGACCGGCGGGCGCCATCGGACAGCCGGGTCGGGCGGGGCTGATCGGAGGAGCCGGACCGATGGGAGAGAAGGGCGAGCCGGTAAATCACATCCCACTCCTTTGTTCACTTGTTTTAGGACGTTTTCCTGTCAGATCTTTATAAAAATAACCAAAATAAAACTTTCTGGTTCCAGGGAGACAAGGGCCCGATGGGACCGGAGGGTCAGGATGGGGAGCAGGGGCCCACAGGTTTACTGGGGGCTATGGGCCCCGTGGGACTTCCAGGAGACGACGGAGATAAGGTAACGTGTCTGAGTGTGTGTGTGTGTGTGTGTGTGTGTGTGTGTGTGTGTGTGTGTGTGTGTGTGTGTGTGTGTGTGTGTGTGTGTGTGTGTGTGTGTGTGTGTGTGTGTGTGTGTGTGTGTGTGTGTGTGTGTGTGTGTGTGTGTGTGTGTGTGTGTAATGTAAATGGTGTTTGCCTTTGCAGGGGGAGCAGGGAGAACCCGGACAGAAAGGAAGCAAAGGAGACAAAGGGGAATCCGTGAGTAGAGAGCAGAAGATCCACCCAATCTCAATCCATGATCCAGGAGATCTGATCAAGTCTGTATGTCTCCCCTCCCTCACACACACACAGGGCCCCCCAGGCCCCATTGGCACTCAGGGGCTGGTTGGTCAACCAGGACTTCCAGTAGGTTTCCTCTTCTCTTTATATTCTCTTTATCTTTGTTCAGTGTCGTGTTTTTTGGAGGAGCTATCACTTGTGACTCGCTACATCTGACTGAAACAGAGCCCCCCTACGTAACACACCCCCCACCCCAAAAGGAATATTTGTTCACATATTAAAACCAAAGCAGATGCAGCGTATTATGCTAATTACTCAGCCTTAATCTTCCCTCTGTGCTCATTTTAGCTCACAGACAAATGATTCACATCACTGTTGTCACAGAACTCAGCAAGTGAGATCATTATCATAAAATTCAATAATAATCAATAAAAAAAATCAACAGCTGCTGCAGGATATGTGTTTCCTGAATTGTTTTCTGGAACATATTTTAGTGTGTTGATAAAATGTGCATGGAGATTATTCATAAAAAGAGAACACACACAACTTTAACAGAACCGTCATCCTGTCGGTCTCTACATTTCTCTACTTTTTATATTCACCTGCACGCGGATGTAAAAAGTCAGACCCGTAAAAACATCACACATTCTTTTTACTTTCTTTTTTTTTTTTTTTTACTATCGTGGCTTTCTGCCAGCGATCTCATATAATCCTCAGCCGAAAGTCATAAACAGTCACTCCTGTGTGCACCAGGGCGTCGATGGATTGGTGGGCCCCCGTGGCCAGCAGGGCATGTACGGCCCCAAAGGAGACGAGGGAGTCCGCGGCTTCAAGGGCTCCCAGGGGCCAATCGGATTACAGGTGAGGCTTTAACAGCAGAATGTATTTTTTAATAGATTATATTAACGTTCTGATCCCGTTTGGTGTGCTTTTATCAGGGCATGCCCGGCCTCCCAGGGGAGAAGGGTGAGAGCGGACACGTGGGAGTTCTGGTGAGGTTCATCCGTTTTACTTCCATCACATCTCTCCATTATTTATAAATCATCATGAAACTGATGTCATCACTTCACATCAGGGCCCCCCTGGTCAACAAGGCCCGACAGGAGCCCAGGGACCCATCGGGGGACTGGTAAGCACCTCAGAAATATCACAGCACCCTCTTGAATCCTGAAGAAACGCCGCGATCGCTTCTTCTCGGTGTTCTTCAGGGGGCGACCGGTCGGCCGGGTATGGTGGGACAGCCAGGCGGCGTCGGAGAGAAGGTAAAGAAATGGAATCCGACTTTTTACTTACGTCGCTTGTGAAACAGGACTTCTCAGTTAATCCTATTTCCTCCTAGGGGGAGGACGGCGAGGCGGGGGATCCCGGTCCGGTGGGCTTCCGTGGGAGGATGGTGAGTTTTGTTTCTCAAGTCGTCTTCGGTTCAAAGTCTCTTTTGCTCTCGTCCCCTCTTGATGTCTCGCTGCGCTCCTCCTGTTTAGGGTGACAAAGGAGACCAGGGGGAGAAAGGAGATACAGGCATCCCAGGAGCAGCTGGTCCCCCAGGAGCCAGGGGCCCCACAGGGGACGACGGAGCCAAAGGGAACGCTGTGAGAAACTAAAAAAAAATCACGCAATGCATCTCCTGCACCCCGACTTTACTATCTCCAGTCTTCGCTGCTAATCTGTGGCTCCTTCTCATTTCTAGGGGCCCATAGGGGTCACCGGGGACCAGGGACAGCAAGGAGAGGCCGGACCCAATGTGAGCACCCCAGCTCTCTCTCCTCCTTCTTAGATTACCAATCACATGACAAATAAAGGAAGTTGATGAGGTTGAGCGAACAGGAAGAATCCGCTTTAATTTAAGGTGATGATTTATTAAAGAGTTTTAATGCAGGGTTCAGCAGGCGTTCTTTTCAGAACTGACAGCGGTAAATCTACTGACTGAACCGTCTGGACTCTCAGAAGTAAAGTTAAGGGGATCCAGATTTATTGGGTCTGGAAGCTGAGGTGTGAAGACACCTCTGGGTTTTTTTTTTGTGGACCAAATGAAGATTAGTTTCTCCTCTTCCCTCCATCTTCCTTCCTCAGGGCGCAGACGGTCTGACGGGGTCCAAAGGAGACATTGGAGAACCTGGAAAATCTGTGAGCATCATTCACCCCCGGCAGCCTTGAACTCATCAGCATGAAGGATGATGGGATTCAGCCACTAATGAATTTTTGTGTGTATGTGTGTGTGTTTCTCAGGGACAACCGGGAGCGACGGGAGAGCCCGGACCGCCTGGACCTCCCGGCCGAAGGGTTTGTTTTTGTCTTCATTGAACGTTTTATTGAATTATTGGTTGGAATGACTGAAACGACGTTAAATCCTTCAGGGTCACCTGGGAAAACCAGGGAAGGATGGAAAGACGGGCATAAAAGGAGCGAAGGTGAGAGTCTCAAACATCTCTTCCAGTCGTAACACCTCAGCACTGGCGCTTTCTGGACTCGCTGTGGTTTCCGTCTGTTTCAGGGCGCTGTCGGTGTGGAGGGCCCCGTGGGGAAGAGAGGGCCCGTCGGATCCCAGGGGCACCCCGGGATGTTTGGTCCTCAGGGTTTAAGAGGGATCCCCGGCCCGGCGGTGAGTCCGAGCGGCGAAGCGGCGAGAGTGAGACGTTAAGAGCGGAGAGATTTCATTATTTCTGTCTGTGCTTCTTTCTCTCAGGGTGAGCAGGGTTTAAGTGGACCCCCCGGCCAGACGGGGCCTCCAGGTCCCATGGTGAGATGAAGATGACATACTATTACTAATATCATTAAGAAAAAGACAGAGGCACAATATTTTAATCACAGTTTAAGCAAAAGAATAATAATAAACACTCTTAAATTAATTTTACACGATCTCTGCTTGAATCTCTCTGATCTCAGGGTCCTCCGGGGTTACTGGGCCTGAAGGGGGACCACGGCAAGAAAGGAGACAAGGTGCCTGCATTCACAACACACAGTAACATCAGCGTTCACCCAGAGCATCGCTGAACCCGCCTCCTCACCTCTGCAGGGCCACGGGGGTCTGATCGGTCTCATCGGACCACCAGGAGATATAGGAGAGAAGGGCGACCGAGGATTGCCTGGAAACCAGGGGCTGCCGGGTCCCAAAGGAGAGGAGGTGCTAAAAAGAAACACACCGAGCATGTTGTTGATTCTAGACGATCTGGTTTTGTCCTCATGTGTTTATTTCAATGTTTATCATCAGGGTCCAGTCGGTCCACCAGGCCCCCAGGGTCCCCTGGGCCCCACGGGTATATCTGTAAGTAACCCAGCATTTAAAGAAGAAACAGAAACACTGTTGAGCTGTTAGCATCAGGATGACTGATCTGACCTTCACCTCCATCAGGGCGCCGTTGGTGAGAAGGGATCTAAAGGAAATGAGGTACGTGATGTTCCTCCTCTGACCGGGTTCTGACTCCTACAACCAGAACCTGACTCCTCATCTCCGTGTTTTCAGGGCCCAGTGGGGCCCATAGGAGACACCGGACCTGCAGGACCACCAGGACCACCAGTAAGTTCAACCAGCAACCATTTAAACCACATGTGTCAAACTCAAGCCCCTGGGGCCAAACGTGGCCCTCCACATCATTTAATGTGGCCCGCGAGAGCACAAAGGTCAAACTGTCTCAAAATAAATAGATTAAAAAAGTTAGCTCTCACCAAACACTACATTTCCCACAATGCAATAATTAGGCCTATTTTAACTCTGACAAAAAGGTTTTGAACAATGTTAACATTAGTAATAAAGTTAGTAATAAAGTTAGTAATAAAGTTAGTAATAAAGTTATTGAACACTAAGGAGTAGTTACTCTGAACGGTCAAACGGTCATCAGTGTTTCTCCCCACACACACACACACACACACACACACACACACACACACACACACACACACACACACACACACACACACACACACACACACACACACACACAGGGCTTGCCAGCAGCCAGGATCCAACCTCTCCCAGAACTGGGACGCAGGAGGCGGACCTACGCCCCGGTGGACGGCGCTGAGCTCCAGGAGACGGAGGACGAGGAGAACTGGATGCAGAGGGACCAGCCGGAGCAGGAGGGCCGCGGCGTGGAGGGGGTGTTCGCGTCTCTCTCCTCCATTAAGGTGGAGGTGGAGGCTCTGCGTGAACCTCAGGGGACCTACGAGAGCCCTGCACGCACCTGCAAGGAGCTCTGGTTCCTCCACCCGGACCTCCCCAACGGTACCCGACCCGTCTGTCTCCTTCCTCTGCCTGCGTCTGTCTGACGTCTGGAATTAACTGGTTGTTTGCTTCTCCCCCTCCCCCTTCCAGGTGATTACTGGATAGATCCCAACCAGGGTTGCCATAGAGACTCCTTTAAGGTGTTCTGTAACTTCACCGCACAAGGAGAGACGTGTCTGTACCCCGACAAGAAGTTCTTGTCGGTTAGTTTTTTCACACTATTGGATCGTCTGATTCATCATTCAGAGATTAAAAAAAAAAAAAACAACACTTTTCAGCTTCATCTGTCGTTTTTTTTAAAAATTGTTCCTGTTTTTGTTTTTTCCTTGCAGGTGAAGTTAGCAGCCTGGAAGGGAGAGAAATCCGGCGGCTGGTACAGCACCTTCAGGAAAGGGAAACAGGTGTGTTTTAATACTTTGCTTGAAATATCAAAATACTCTAATCACGAAAAACAAACACTGCTGTGATTGCGGGACGCGTTTGGAGGGGAATGCTAATTCGCCGTGATTACCGAGGAGATCAAAACAGGAGGCGGCGTGTTGTGCGGGGGGCACAAACGGATGCGGAGGCGTGTTGGATTGTGGAAGCCGGTGGGATGATGTCATCAGTTTTGCAGATGACATCATCCTTTTACAGGTGGGCTAGGTGACATTTGTGATCCTGTCGTTCTCCAGTTTTCCTACTCCGGATCCGACGGCGTTCCCGTCCACGTGGTCCAGCTGACCTTCCTGCAGCTGCTGAGCGCCACCGCCAAGCAGACCTTCACCTACCACTGCCTCAACTCCGCCGCCTGGCTGCACGCCGCCGCCCACGACCGGGCGCTGCGGTTCAGGGGCGCCGACGGGGAGGAGCTGACGCACGAGAACACGCATTACATCAGCGCGCTGTACGACGGGTGTCAGGTGAGTGAGGACCAGGGGGCGGTACATCGTGGGGGGCGGGGGGGGCGTGAATGCATCGCCGTCTGCATCGTTTTTCTGATTATTTTTTTTTATTTGTTTTCACGGTTTTTAGACGCGCTCGGGGCAGGAGAGGACACTGTTGGAATTTGACGCTCCCGTGTCCAACACGCTCCCCATCCTGGACGTAGCCGTCGCCGACTTCGGCAAAGGCAACCAGAAATTTGGTTTCCAAGTCGGGCCGGTGTGCTACAACGGTTAAAACAGGAGTAATTTTATTTACCAGAAAAGAGCCATGGACACTTTTGTTGTTTTTTTTTTTATTAAACGCAGGGAGAAAACTAACAATCAAGACTTACATATTTATGAGATCCAGCTGTCAGCGGCGTTCCTTCTCCTGCACACGCGTCTGTTCTGCACACATCGGTTCATTCAGACCCGGTTTAATGCATAACTTATTCCCCACAGCGGTGCGTTCATGTACTGTCAGGCCTTTTTTTTTTTTTTTTTTTTTTTTTTCAACGACAAAATCTCCCTCTTTGAAGGAGTGAGAGGTGCTCTTCCAGTCGTATCTGTTCATCAATCTATTTATCCATGCACTGTCTTCACATCTGTAACCTGCAGTCGTTCCGATCGCCTTTAAAACACCTCGCCCGCCTTGTTCTGTGTGATATTAAAAAACCTCAATTTTGTTGTGTTTTTTGTTCTGTTTTCATGTCGTCTCATCGTCGTTATAATTATCTGTCATGTGATGTTATATTGGAGTTTAATTCATCACGGTGCTAATTCTACTCCTTGCGGAGTATGATACAATAGGGAACTGGGGCAGTGCATTTTTTAATATATATATATATATATATATATATATATATATATATATATATATATATATATATATATATTGTGAAGCTGTTTTATATATTTTGTCGACATAACAAATCGAACTGTGTTACGTGATTCGCCTCCAGGTCTTTCTATGCATAGTTGTGTTGAGTAACATTTTAATAAAAGCACATTGTGTACATTAAAGTGGTGACGTTTAGCTTTATTTAGCGCGTTAATGAGGGGGGGAAAAAGGTGAGATGTCTAGGCATGTTTCTCATTCAATCGTATACTCCATCTTTATCACCATGGCAACGAGGTGCTCCAGACTGGATAGGCTATACCATAAAGATGGGAATGTCGATTTATTCCACTTCTATGGATGTCAGGAATTCTGAACCATCTCAGATGGCCTTGAATTTTTTTATTTTTTGTTGCAGATATTCATCATCTCCAGAGGATTTGATCACATTGATCCCACCGTATCAATATCAGCACGATACTTTTATATTAATTGAACATCTGAATGAATATCACAGGATTGATTAATCCTAACGGTTTATTGACTGATTACATCAACCTTCACACGCTAAGATTAGATTTTTTTCCAAGAGGTAAATTCTCTACAGTGACTGAATGTCATTTAGAGTTAGCAGCAGTTAGGATGGGAACATACATGACATTAAGCATGCTAAACATTAGCATGCATGTTAGCATGTTACTTATTTCTCATGTGCTGCAGCCTGAGTGTCCACATCCACACGTTTTGTCCACTCTCATTTCTCCCCATCTTCTTTATTTCTTTCCCACTCTCTTCCCCATCCTGACGTCCGCACTACATCTGAGAGACTTTTCCAACGACGCTGAAACTTTAATGAGGTGAAGCAGATAAGGACAGCTCATCCAGGGGTGTGTCGCCGCTAATTCTCCGCAATGAAATATAGATGGTGTGAAATAAAAGTCGTCCAAGTGTGAGCATCTCGATATTTCTCTAAACGTCGGAGACACCGTCGGTGCCGCACCTGATTATTTTTGTTCCTTTCTAGACGCTGGAACTAATTTTCTGTGTGGAGTAAAAAAACTGTTCTGGATTAACTTAAAAAAAAAATACAAAAAAGAAGTAAATGTTTGCAGCAATTTCCAGAAACAATAAGAAACCAGGCAGAGAAAGATGGATCAGCTGTTCCTGCATCATTCCTCCTCAGACGTCATGACCTAAAAGTCATTCCTGTGGTTTGAATCCAATATTTTTGTCATATTTTATTCTTTTCTGCTTTTTTGATGTCTAAAGTATTTCTCAGATTTATTTCCGCCTGTAATTTTACTTGTTTTGATCTCACATTTAAATTTAATGTGTGGAGAAAAAAAAGAAAAGGTATTTAATCTAAAATACGAGCCAAAAAGTAAGATAGAAAAACATGTGTTTTTGGAAAATGATAAAATGCTGCTGATTATTTTTTGTCCATTTTCTGGTTTCACATTGAACTCTAGATGAAACGGAAACGTTCTGAATCGCTTCTCTCTTAAGGCGTTCTGCAGAAAAGATGAAGGAAATGATGCTGCGACCTTCGACCTGCCGCCTCAGACTGAACACACACACCGGTTAGAGAGTCGTCCACCGCCTCTGCAGCTCCTCCCTCCCTGCGCCTCTTCTTTCACCTCCATGTGACAGTTCTCCTCACCACGCAGCCGACACCAGGACTGAGTCCTCCGCCCTCATCCGGATGGGATCCAGTCGCTCCTCTCCAGTGATCCTCTCTCTCCCGCCGTCAGCATCCAATCAGCAGAACCCCATCAGGATCGCCGGATGGCGATGGGTCCACCTGAAGCCCTTTGGGTTCTGCAGCTGCTTTCTGCCATCTCTTTATCTCAGGTAAGAAAACACTGAACACACATCCAAATTTAAATCCCAAGGAGCCAGAAAAACCAGAATAGTTTCCAAACTTCCAGATGAACGGAGATAAACTTAATAAAGTTCTTCTTCTTTTTTCCCAAGATGGCAAATTTTGAGTGAAAGTAGAGAAATACACACAATGGGTAAAAGCGTTCCACTTTGATTTTCACATATTTATAACGAGACATGTTCCATGTGTTTGTACATCGACTAGAACCTGATGATAAAATGTAAACCTGGATGTTTCTGATCCTCAACACTAAAGGATTTCTAATCGGACAGAATTAAAAACGCCTGATAATTCCTGCCAGAGATTATTTCCTCTCCTTCCTGAATTATATTTGTTTGACAGGGTTTCTTTAAACACCATCTTTTAACCTTTTGACCTGTCACATCCTTCTTCTTCACTAGTAGAACTCTCTATTCCACGTTCTGCAGATACCTGACCATGAATTCCCTACAGGTGCGTCTCACCGCTGTCCTGTCATGTTTCCGCGGCGACCCTCCGTCTCTGCGTCGCCTGCGTTTCTCTTAAGTGCTGCTGATTAAAATATTGATGTCAGTCCAGCGTATTTGCTGAAGGATGTTTAATGTATAAGCGGTGTGTCGCCCCCCCGGGGGTGGGGGGGCCCCTGATCGGAACAAAGACTCCATGAAACATTCAGTGTTGTTGGGTTAAAACCGTCGACACACGACCGCTGCAGGCGTGAGCTACAGAACACCCGTGTTCTTCTGTCGCTCTCACATAATCAGCTATCAGTTCTAATCCTCCATCTGTGGGGGGGGGGGTGAGGGGGGGTTGGACCCCTGAGGCTCTCTGAAACATCATCCTAAACGCCGTTTCACCTGCTTCAGTCTTTATGGCTGTCTGATTCTATCGGAGAGGGCTCTAAACATTCTGAATGGAGGGAGATCTTCAGATAATTACTTCTGTTTGGAGCCTGTGGCTGTAAGATGTAGGGGGCAATTGGGGGTGGGGGTGGGGGTGGGGGCAGGGGTGGGGGGGCAGGAAGAGGAGGAGGGTGGGTGCTGTCCGCCCTCACGGTGGCAGTGTTGCTTCAGTTTGCGGTGCACTTAAAAAGCGCAAACACTCCTTAACGCACACACACACACACACACACACACACACACACACACACACACACACACACACACACACACACACACACACACACACACACAGGTCATTTCAGAGCAGCGCGCCTTCATGTCGGCGTTTACGTTGAATCAATACAAAAGAAAGTAGAGAGGAAATGAACAGTGGGGAGCAGAAATCAATGCGTTCAACAATATTTACTGGGGGGTTAGGGTGGGGGTGGGGGTTATTAGATGGTGACAAATTAATGAGAAAGGGGGGGGCAGAACCAACATGAGATGAGAGGATAAATATTTAATGTTCATTTTTGCCATAATTGTTATTTATGTTGCCCGTTTTGTTAATTTAAGCAAAACGCTCTTCGGGATCAGTTGATGAATCGGTGGAGGTGGGGTGGGGGTGGGGGGGGTGTTGGTGAGGGAGGGGGTGAGGAAGGAGGGAGGGAGAGCTGGTGGATAAATGTGAGCGGCGCCGGCTCGGACACAGCATCTTCTTTACGCACCAGGAGCAGCAGCAGCAGGAGGAGCAGGAGGAGGAGGGAGTCCTGGAGGCGCACAGCGCAGGAGGAGCATCCGTTCGCAGGCGCGTCTCCCGCATCCGGAGCGCAGCGCCGACTGGATGTTTGCGCCTTTTTTTCCCCTCACCCCCCCCCCCTCACGGAGCGGCTCTCATGCGCCGGGATTTATCCTCTAACCTGTGGCAGCGTCGGGGCGCACACCCCGGCGGGACGATCCTGGTTCTGGCTTCACCGGAAAACTGTTTGGAACGCGGCTCTTATTAATTAACAAGTCTCCCCAGACACCCCCCCCCCCTTTAGATTACCTGCAGCACCGGGATGCTTTCAACCTGACTGCTGTCAACAGTTTGGATTGCGCGTGATTCGTGTGTGTGTGCGTGTGTGTGTGTGTGTGCGTGTGTGTGTGTGTGTGTGCGTGTGTGTCAATGTGTGCGTGTCAGAATGAGCGTCCCCATGTTGAAGATCGGCGCGGTGCTCAGCACCATGGCGATGGTCACTAACTGGATGTCCCAGACTCTGCCGTCCCTGGTCGGACTCAACGGAACCGTCGTCTCTCCTGAGGGCACACATGAGCGCATCGTCAGCGTATGTATGACCTCAGAGTGTTTGATCCACGGAATGAAATGATTTATGACGCGAGAAGTTCACCTTTAAAGCCCCAATCCCCATCACCTCCATCTCCACCCCCCCCCCGCTTCAATCAGCCGGGATTGAGCGCGTTAACACTCAATCCTCGGTCACGTCAATTGATTTAGAACTCAGCACCTGGGGAGATACATGCAGGGAAATTGAAATATGGGAGATGAACCTCAAAGATGTATGAATAAATACTATGTCCTGCTCACATGAGTCATGATGAACATCATGTAGGTATGGTGGGATTGCTCCTTTCTGATTTAGTGGGTTTTGTCTTTATCCCATCAAGATCTGCACCGCAAAATGTGTTCGTGTCTTTGGGGTGTTGTTGTTGTTGTTGTTGTTGTTGTTTTTTAATTTATTTATTCGCTGGCACTCGAGTTGTGCATGATTTATTTTTCAGGCCACCTCACAGCTGCTATGTGGCAGCACTTTGCAAGTTCAGCAAAGTGCGCGCAGTTCGACGCCCACGCGTAAAAAAAAACCAAAAAAAAACAAAAAAAACCGCGCGAACGGGGGGGGGGGGAAACGCGCGTCTCCAGATGGAGACGTCGGAGGAGACGCGTTCACCTCGGCAGGTGACAGACTGACGGTCTCCTTCCGCTGGAAGTCACTCTGACAACAGCGAATGCATTTGTAAGATGGATCAATGCTTCCCTGCCCCCCCCCCTCTCAAGTCCTGTCACTTCATCCCCCCCCCCACCTTTACGTTCAGCAGGAATTCACTGCAACTCACTTTAGAAGAAGATGGGAGGAATTGGAACGTGTGTGTCCGTGCAGAATCTTTAACAATATTAAAGTGGGTAATCTTATAACTAAATTCAAATTATTAACTTAATCTAATCCAATTACCTCCATCATAATATTTATATGTAATCAAGTTATTAAATATCAATTGATAAAGATTAGAAAACGCTTTTTTTTTTTCTCCAAAGGTGGAAGTAAAATTAGAAAATAAAATCAGCGATTCCACCCCTTCGATAAGTCATGTGATGGTTTCTTCCATACGAAAGGCCCCGCCCCTTCCACCTAGCTTCAACGCAACCAACCAATCAAGGTGGGCCTTATAATCAGATGCGCCTTATAGTCCAGTGCGCCTTATGGTGCAGAAAATACTGCAGATACTGCACTTTTGGCTTTGTATGATGGCGTTAGCTTTTAATTTTATTTAGCCATTGATGCTAGGCTAGCAAATATATTATGACTTTAATTCATTAAATGGGTTTTCTGTCTATTTTAGTAATAAGCTTTAGCTATTTTAAGGCTTTAGAATCATTATTTCATTGGTTAATCCATAACATTTGGCTATAGATGGGTATAGAATGGGTATAGAATGATTTTTTACATTTTTATCAACATTAACTTTTCTGCTTTTGCTGCAATCTGTTCAATCCTTGTTGGATTTTAGCTCCGTCAGCTCCAGATTTACTGTTTCTGATCCCAAACGGCTGAGCTGAGGAGATTTTTATCAACTGTCCCCCGGTGTGAAAGGAGTCCTTTGGTGTCATTCCCCCCTTTTCCTTTAATTACATCAAGCAGTCTGCACAAACAATGCTTCTATTCTCATCCCATCCACGTCCTCCTGTTCTAAACCCCCGTACCCCCACCGGTTTCATTGTGAATTGGACTTCAAGGTTACCCACACCGAACCAATCGGATTGATTTACCAGGCGTTTCCCTCCAGGCTTCCACCTCTCGTTTCCCTCCTCTATCAGGGATTGCAGGGCAGCTTCTCTGTGGGGCGACTGCGACAGGCTGGAGGGTGTCTGGAGGAGCTCATCCATGCTTTTTGCATTGTTCCAAAGTGTTCCGGCTAAATAGGTCAAACAAAACACCTGGATTAACGGCTCCAAACTGAGCTCATGGTGCCATGTGTGCTCCCATGTAAAGCCTGGGTTCTCGGAAACAATTGCTGTCTTCAATCCCAAATAACCCCCCTAATATTAAATCAAGAAACACTATCATGACACAGCAGCTCAGGTGTCATTTCAGAAATATTGATAAATGCATGTTTTATCTTTCAAGCTTGAATATCACATCAATAATGAATTAAAAAATTGGACAATATGCTCTGCAGCTTTTAAATGTTATGCTACGTTTGTCATCTTCGGTTAATAGCTGCATCTGTTCTTTGTTTCTGTAGTTAAATTAGCTTTTTTTTAATAAAAATGTCTTTCACATAAAATCAGCACCATGAGAGCAGCGAGAACAAAAAAAAAAACAGTCAAATGTGCTGCTGGAAAATTAATACAATGAGATGAAATACTTTGAAACTCAGTTGAAATGAGTTGAAATGGAAGATTATCTAAGGTCATGCAATTTATTATAAATTCAAAAGAAAGAATTATTCCCTGTGACTGTGAGGTTTGGCCGTTTCACTTGACTTTTGGCCAACTTTTAAATTAGAATTTAATCAAAGTGAATGTTTTCTGCCGGTTTGACAATCAAACCTCCTTGAAACAATTTAAAATGAAGTTTTAGACCCTGAATATTGAAAATCCAGACAAAACAAGTCAGTTTTACTTTAATTTCAGTATTTTATATTAAAGAATGAAGATATTCCATCACTACTGCACTTATAATGAGCTTTCAAGTTATGCATTCATGTTTTTGTCACATATATAAGAAGCAGCGTTGAAAAGAAAGAAGACACGCATTTAATGTGTGCGTTATGAAATGTGCATTATGTGGCCTGTGAGGAGGGCAGAAATCATTTTTAGTGCAGATTTCTCGGTGCTCCTGGGAGCCAGTGGCTTTTTGCCAGAAGTACATCCGCCCTGGCTGAGGATGGCGAGGATGGAAACCCTCCAGTACGACTCCCAGCTTTCCCTTGGACACGGACATGTGGGAGATGTCACAGCTGATCTTAGCTGCAGATGGGAAAACATCCCATCATGACACAGATGTCTGCGGCGCAGTCAAGTACAATAAAGACCAGAGAGCGTGCACTCTGCTTTTTTTTTTTTTTTACAAACTTAAATTGGTGTTTAAATCACAAGTCTGGACCGGAGCACCTGGAATCCCTGCTGAGATCTACCAGCAGGCCGGAATTTATTAAGAGACATTGTTAAAGTGAAATATTTTCTCACACCTCCACCAGCGGTGTGTGACCTGAATAAAAGGAACTGCATGGGAGAGATTGTGTACCATGTTAGAAAACAGGGAAATAGAAATGGCTGCAGTGACTCATGGGCCTCTTTGTGCGCTTCACAAAAAATAGATTAATATGTAAAAAAAAAAAAAAAAAAAAAGCAAATTATAAAGCATCCATTTGGGAGGGTATGGAATGTGATTTTGGCAGCGGCTTTATTCGTGCTTTTATTTTTTTTAAATAACAGCTATTTTTACTGCCGTAATTATTATACACACATGCTTGAAAGCCGCTCTCACACACACACACACACACACACACACACACACACACACACACACACACACACACACTCCTTTACAAACGCATATACCGGAGGCGATGTGTGTTATTCAATAGCAGCTATTCTTCTGCAGTAGCTCATGCTGTTTGCACATGATGGGAGCGCGATCGATGGATGGATGGATGGATGGATGGATGGATGCTCGCTGCCTTATCTTGGTGCAGAATGATTGCATTCGGCTCCAGTAGAATCAAGCAAGTGGATTCTGAGAGAAAGGTGAAAGGTCATGATCAGAATTTAACTTGAATCTGCTCGTTTTTGTCTGTTTGTTTTTTCCAGCCAATCAAAGAATTCCTTAATGTCTTCAAAGCCGCTTCATTATTTAACTGCATTAATGTTTCATCGACGCGTTTGTCGAGCGCGACAGATTCCTTCAAGGGGGGGGAAGTCGGTTTAAACGTGACAGGAAATGCCTCTGAAGCCATTAGCGTCTCCACCGGGGGGGAGGGGGGGCAGATGAGTTTAAAACGGGACTTTAATGCTTTAATGTTTAATATTAATCCGTTAATCCTCCTAAATGTGAGCTGTTTACAAAAGCAAGCAGACGAGTCACGTGATCCCCCCCCCCCCTTCCTCTGCTGACCCTCTCTGGTATTCTGGTGCTGATCCATTCACATAAAGCCTGTTTGTGTGTGTGTGTGTGTGTGTGTGTTCAGGGCCTCTACCCGGGATCCGAGGAGGGCTGGCAGGTGTACAGCACGGCGTCCGATCCGGACGGCAGGTGCGTCTGCACGGTGGTCGCCCCGGCTCGGAACCTCTGCAAACGAGACCCCCGGAGCCGACAGCTGCTCCTGCTGACCGAACAGGTATAGCGGTGTGTGTGTGTTGGTGTGTGTGTGTTGGTGCGGACCCTTGAACGCACCGCTGCATGTTTTAGCGGTCAGCTTTGCCATGCAGCACGGCAGAGAAGCAGTGTACTGGAATGAAATATTCACTGGAGTGTCTCTTTGTTTTGACACTTGCAGAAAACACACACACACACACACACACACACACACACACACACACACACACACACTTAGGTTTCTGATACATCAGTAGCTGCATCCTCTTAAGACCTCCAGTCATTCAACACGCCAAAAGACTTGAGACTCAAAGGAATCAGCAGATGTGTGGGAAAGAAAACTCTTTGTTCTATTTGCAGGCTGCGGCTCTCTGTGTGTGTTTTCCTGCACCGCAGTGTGTGTGTGTTCATGTATGTTTTGTGTGAGGATGCGTGTGCATATATCTATCTATATATACAGTATATATGACTGCGTGAGCACCTTTCTCTCACTGTGCATGTGCATGTATCTAGAGAGGGGAATAAAAAGTGATTTGTGAGAGAAGTTGATGAATTATTGAACGCCACCAGACCAGCAAACCATCTCCCACACCAGTGCAACTGGGGTGGGGTGGGGTGGGCTGGGGGTGGGATATATGCATCCTGTATCCCATCCAGAATGAAAGCGAGCCTCATTGTGAGGGATTATAACTCTTGTTTTTCATCCACTCCTGGCGCAGCTTTCTGTTCTCTCATCACGCGGAAAAGAGCGAGAAAAGAGATTAGCTTCCATTCAGAGTGACGTCTCCTCCTCAGAGCTCCAGTGTTTCTGAATGTTAATGAGCTCAGTGTGTGTCTGGAAGTCACACCTAGATCCTGCTGCGAGTGTGTGTGTGTGTGTGTGTGTGTGTGTGTGTGTGTGTGTGTGTGTGTGTGTGTGTGTGTGTGTGTGTGTGTGTGTGTGTGTGCATTCAGGTCTGCAGCCTCCCCACAGTGTCAGTACGTGTGTTTGTGTGTGACAGCGGGAGACGTGTGTGTGTGTGTGTGTGTGGGTGGGCGTTTTTTGCGCTTGAATGTCTGTTTGTTTGTTTGTTTGTTTGCGTATCACTTTGGAGATATCTGGGTCATTTTTTTATCCTTTGTGTTGTTGTTTTTTTGTTTGGTTTTTTTCCATTCAGGATCAGACGATATTTAAAGCATCTGCTCGCGTTCGCTTGGCGTTTAAAATGACGCCCGCGAGGATCTGCTGTTTTAAAACGGATCTCATGGGGATCTCACTTACGTACAGACATCAGAAATTTTTCCTCACGACTCTTTTTTTGATTTCATTTCTCTATTTATGAAACCTTCTGCTCCTCCTCTTCCTCCTCTTTTATAAATCAGAGGCAATACATTTCAGGTTCAGGTGGATATATTCCAGAATTGCTCCTCAAAGGATCAACCTTGAATATTTAAAAAACTTTTTTTTTTAAAAAACACATTTTTTAGTTCAAAACTCCTGACGTCTGCACTTCCTTCACCTTAAACCATCATCAGGATAAAGTTTTAATTTCTCCAGTCCTGCCATCAGCTTTAGCGACACAGACATCCCATAAAGGTGATGATGAGGATGATGATGATGATACCTGCTCATCATCAGCGGGAGTGTTTTAGTATTAATGCAGCCTCAGGAGCCATTAGGGAGGCAGGAGACGCTCCGTCTTCATGATTTATTACCAGCAGATAAGACATCTGTTACAGGACCGCCAAATAATTAGATCCTTGTGACAGAGTAATTAAAACTCTCTGAGGTCATGCACACCTCTTGGGAAGACACACACACACACACACACACACACATAGAGAAACACACACCATTTTAATCATCTATAACTAAAGCAAAGACTTGAAAATAAAGTCTGAGTTTGTTTTGTGGATTAATCAAATGAACGGAGGTAATGCACTTCAATTATATAACATTATTAAATTAGACTTATAATAAGTGTTCAATGCTGTAACAGGTGTGTTTTAGTTAGAGTTTTTATCTCTGTTCTAATGGAGGGGAGGAGGGGGTATTTGAGCCATATGGGGGTAAAAACATTTTCAGAATAATTATGAAGAAAAATGGTGTGATTAAAAAAAGTTGTAATATTACAAGAATAAAGTTGGAATGAAATGATGGAATAAAGTCGTAATGAAGTGGAAGCCGGATACAAACACACCGGTGTTCCATCTGTGGCACGTCAGCAGCAGCGTTATTCAAGACGTCAGCGTTTGGATGGATTTATTAAAGAAGTGGGTCTGAGAGAGGAGCAGACAGGAGGAGGAAATGGCCTCTAGAGGAGGAGGAGGAGGAGGAGGAGGAGGAGGATGGATGTGGTCCACGGCGGGTGTGTTGTTGGTCGTGACTTCATCACGACTTCATTCTCCTCATCTTACCACTTTATTCCCTTGGTGTGATTTGTTTTCTGCGTGTGTGGTGCGAACGCTTCATCTTAAATCCAACAAATGGGTGTGTCTCCAAATACGATGCTCCAGACCACACTCGGGGGGGTCGGTTTAATAATCATGTGGTTCCTCTTTGTGGGTCAGGTCCAGAACGTGAGTCAGTCCATGGAGGTGGTGGACCTGAGGACCGCCAGAGACCTGCAGTACGTCCGCGACTCCGAGCCTCTTCTGAGGGGGGTGGACGGACGCCTGCACACCTACGTGACCAACCCACGCACCCTGACATCCAAAGGCCTGCAGGTACACACACACACACACACACACACACACACACACACACACACACACACACACACGCTGTAGGGAACACGTAACCTTTTTTGGTGTGAAGACATCGATTTCACCCAGCTGAGGGTTCCTTCCTGCGCCCCAGACGCACGTCTTTCATGAAGGTTTCAATCCTGTGACCTCTTCTCTGCTGGGGGGTGAGAGGGCAGGGGGGGTATCTCTGTGTGGAATGTGCAAAGCTTCCACATTAAGACTTCAATCCGTACAGGAAACAGCAGCTGGAATGCACACCCGGGGCGGGGGGAGGGGGGGTTTTAATATTAATGAAGACATTTACATAACAGAAGGAGAAGGGCGCTCCTGCAGTTTGCTGTGTTTGTTTTCAAATTTGCAAAAGATGGAAGTCGAGATTCCTTTGCTGGATAAGTGTGACAGTTTATTGAAGGAGAGATTTTTTTTTTATTTATATATTTTTTTGCTTCTTAATTCCGGAGCGCTGATCTCATCAGACTCGGCTCTCTGCTCCACGATGATGCTGGAAGGCAAGCGGAAGATTATCTCTAGAGCTGCACAGAGAATGAAAGGAAGTGCATTTGAGGAATGGGAGGCGACACCGCCGGCTGCCTGTCACCTGCCATTTACAGGGATCCTAAAAATATTGACAGGAACATGCAGCAGCAGTCTGAACACCGTGTTCACCTATTTTCCTCCTCCTTGTTTGACGTCACGGCTGTGAAAGTGGGCCGGATTGTCTGCAAAGTTTTTATATATATATATATGTATATTTATATATAAATATGTGGGCCACATTATTGATTCAGGAAGCTTTTCAGACAGCAGTAAGGACACGATCCACATTTAGATGGAGCTACTTTCCAACCAAATTTAGCCCTCATTTTAAGTGTCTTTTGATGTGCAAATCATCAACTCAGGAGTTTCTGGGTTATTAAATCCCTTTTTTTTTGTTTCTGCCAGTGGCTTTTATAAGGAGGAAAACACACCGTCTCACAGTATGCAGCTTTATGATGATCGAATGTCACTAGATGATCTGGTTCAGAGTTCCTGTTATATTATACGTGTCTGTTTATTATGTGTTTTAGTGTTTGTGTTGGCTTTCTGTGTATTAATGCCCTCTGCATTTCTTTTTTTCTGCACCAATCCTGCTTTATGTGCCTTCAATTGCCCCTTGGAGACTGATAAAGTTATTTTTAAATGGGATTGAATTGAATAAAAAAAGAGTTCAAGGTTTGTAAACCTTCACCTGAAGAAGCCTTAATGTTAAATCAAATTAAAGGAATCTGAGTAGGGAGACGTCCCCGTCGTCGTCGAATGGGTGTGAATGAGTGTGTGTGTGAACGTGTGTGTGAACGTGTGTGTGTGTGTGTGTGTGTGTGTCTGCGGCGACCTGTGCAGGATCCTCCTCCAACACACACCTGGAGAAAAACGTCTAAAACTTTCATCTGAGACAGTAAACAGCAGGAGCAACACCGATTAGACCGAATGCTACGCTCATAAATACCCATAAAGAATAAGATATTAAACATTCACATGCATGAGCTGCACACACACACACACACACACACACACACACACACACACACACACACACTTAGAGAGAATTTCCATTCCCCCATAAATCCGTTCCACCTTTTATCCTTCTGCAGAGAATCTTCTCAGCAGCATCAGGGGGCTCTGGGGTCTGTTTTTAACTTTTTATGCTGTTAGTTTATGTGTGTGTGTGTGTGTGTGTGTGTGTGTGTGTGTGTGTTATATGTGTGTGTGTGTGTGTATGTTTCCTGCTCCTTAGGGGTTTTCACAGTCATAAGCTTGTTGCCTTTGCACTGAGTGGCAAAAACTGGTGAATATTAATGCAATGTGCTGCTACAGGAAGTTTATCAATAACTAAAGAGTGTTTCCGTCCCATGTGTGAGTGTGTGTGGGTGTGTGTGTGTGTGTGTGTGTGTGTGTGTGTGTGTGTGTGTGTGTGTGTGTGTGTGTGGAGGGAGGGTAACAGGAAGAAGGGAGATGGGGAAGAGAAGGTCAAGCAGTGGGATGCATGGAGACCGATAGATGGACCGATTGGAGGTTCGAGAGAGAAGGAGAAGGGAATATAGAAAATATGAACTGATTTCTTCATAGAATGTTTTACTGTGTGTTAAGTAAAGTGGGGGGTAAAGGTTAGAGTGGGGGGGTGTGGCAGGAGGGGAGAGATTAGAGGGAGCAGGAGATGAAGGAGGCGAGGAAGGGATTAACCAGGTGAAGTGTTGCCGATCAACAGGCGCTGACATTTCCAACATTTTGTGTCGCTGATTTCAATACATGTTTATAATCGCACATTTATATGTAAATGAAGACTTCAATGGAAAACCACAGAAGCAGGAATATGTGGGACCAGAGGTCATCTGTGCAGAAACGCGTTGAATCCGCGTCAGGAGATTTTTTTTTTTAAGATGCTGAATCCAGGACGGATTTTGACGCGAGGCGTTTTGATTCGCTCCCGTGTGTTTGAGGGTTTTTTTAATGTATTTTTGACACTTCTTTTATAATCCCTCTGCTTTTTCCTGTCAAATCCGGCTCCCGTCTCCAAAAAGAAAACATATCTTTCTGTTATTTTAAGAGGGGGGGGGTGGATTTAAGGGCAAGAAGAAATCCAAGAAACTGGGATAAAAAGAGAGAGAAATCAAACAAGGGTTCTCTATCGAGGGAAAACTCGAAGCAACACTTGTCTCACACGTATAATTTATACCCGACGTTAAATATTGATCTCATGTCAAGATGATGCCAACAAAAAGTCCTGCTGTTGCTTGAAAAAGTCTTCAACCGTGGATGAGAGGGTAAAAAATGAGAAGGGGGGGAAAAAGATGCTCTTTATCTGGGTCGCCGTGACAACAGAGATGCCCAGACGCTCTCTCTCTCTCTCTCTCCTCCTGTGGGATCGCCGGGCGTTCCCAGGGCCAGATGGAACACGTTTGTCCCTCCAGCATTGTCTTGGGGGACGCGTTTCCATTTGGCTCCTGCGGCTCCTCGCATCTCCCTGCGACAAAGACAGAGTCTGGCGCCCTTTTTTTTTTTTTTTTTGTGAATTTGTCCGATTGAACCTTTCCAGAAACAAAAAATTTACGACCCAAGACGCAACAGGATCATATTTAATAAATTTTAAACAAATTCTGCTTGAATGTGACATTGAAAACTGAAAAAGAGGAACAATCTGAGTTAACTTTGTTCCTTTTTGTACTTTTTTCTTTCTAGTAATAATTAAATGAAAAATTAAAAAGGAAAACCTTTTAAAGGATTGTAAATCTGACCTCTGAACCAACAGAATATCATCCATCCGTCGTTGGGATCCCTCCATCGTCTAATCCCTTTGGCTTCCGTGTCTCATCCAGGAGCTGAAGGGCCAGATGTCTCAGCTGCGGCCCCTGCTGTCGGTGGTGGACCAGTACCGGCTGGACCTCCAGACGCTGGCCTCGCTGCGACTGGAGCTCCTCAACCTGTCCTTCATGCTGGCCAGCATCCAGGAGGAGATCGGGGCGTACGGCTACGAGGAGCTGCAGCAGAGGGTGCTGCTGCTGGAGACCCGGCTGCACAGCTGCATGAACAAACTGGGTATGTGATGCCCCGTTGCATTATGGGAATTCTAGTAACTTTTTTTTTTGGGGTGGGTTTAATTTGGTGGCGTTCATCATAATGACAGCAAGTTTTTAAAAGCTTTATTTTGGAAAAAAAAAAACAACCTTAAAGTGCCTGGAGCTGCATCCACTCCATAATTTAACATGACTTTCCCAGGATGCTTTGCATCTCGGTGGTTGAACGTAACCCCACGTATCTGCCCCTCCGCTCCCAGGTTGCGGTCGTCTGACGGCCGTCAGCAGCCCCATCACCGTCAGAGCGTCGGGGTCGCGCTTCGGCTCCTGGATGAGCGACGCCATGATTCCCAGCTCCGATAGCAGGGTAGGTGTGTGTGTGTGTGTGTGTGTGTGTGTGTATGTGTGTGTGTGTGTGTGTGTGTGTGTGTGTGTGTGTGTGTGAGACAAATGAAGCAGGCGTTTTAAAGTTCTTCACATGTTCTCTCATTTTACTGTGTTTCCCGTGTTTCCTCCTCCTCCAACACGCCTCCCCGGCTTCACCCTCCTCCTCCTGCACACGCACCGTGCTCGAGCATATTAAGCTAGTTGTCAAGGCGACTGTCTCCCAGTTGCTGACTGTGATTTATATCGCCATGGTGACCCTTGCCTGTTCCCCATTAAAGCCTCCCTGGCGATGAGTCGGAGCTATTCGCAGCAACAGTATCCCAGTTATTGCCTCCTGTTTCCCAGTTACCGGCGTGAATATTGTTCCCCTAACAAGGTTACGGGTGCAGGCTCTTTTGTGGGGCCCCCATGTCTGCTTGCATGACTGTATCAGGTGTAGGAAGCCCCCCACTTCCTCCCCATCTCTGTCTCTATTAGACCTTCCAGACTGGATTGTAAAGTAATGTTCTTTATTCAAAAATCTAGGAAACGATCTTGGTGGATTTGCATCATAAATATAACCTGATGAAATATAAATTTTGTAAACGTGCTGAAATCACTTTTACATCCTTCTCCTCTGCAGCCTTAATGGCCCCCCTGTGGAGTTTTGTTTTTTTTTGTTTTTTTCATACACAAACACTCATATTTCCATTAAGTGCTTCAAACTAAAATTCACCGTCTGAATCCTTAAGGCCTGACAAACATTTTCCTCATCATAAAATATTTACAGAGGAAAATGTTGGAGGTTTTTTATTTATTTATTTATTTCTAATATACTTACAAGCGTGGATGCATTTTGAAATTGATGTCAAATATCTCGCTGCAGACATTCTCATCATTTAATTCTTGCATTTTTAAAAATATTTTATTTATTTTTTTATCACATCTGAACACTTTACAACCTGTTCTGAACAGCTTTTTTCCATGAAGAATCACTGGTGATGGAGTAAAAAAAAACAAAAAAAAAACAGATCCAAGCCGAGCCGCCTCATGGATGAATGATGAAATTCCTCGCAAGTTTACAGCTTTTAACAAAAATTTTAAAAAAAATCCTTCAAATGCAAACGACGGGGTGGGGGTGGGGTCGGTCCGTGCTCGCTCGCTGCCGTGACGACCCGTGATAAACGCAAAGAGAACACCTGGATGTGTGTGTTACCCATTTGAATTTTCCGTTGTATTAAATAGATGTGGAACAAAAAGTTTAATAAAGCATCAACCCCCCCCCCCACCACCACCACCACCACCGGCAGCGTTTCATTCTGGATCAATGCTGATATTAAATATAAGCGGTGATGTTTGTGAACGCTGCCAGCGTGAACACCGAGACCCCCGGAGACCTTTGGTATTTCATGAGGTCGTTACAGAAGGTTGTTGTTCATCAGCAGCAACACAAAAACATTCTGTTTGTGTGTTTTTTAAATCTCATTTCCTGCCATAAATCATGTCAGAGGGACTCAGAAATAAATATCCAGGTAGGACGAGCTGCGTATCCTCAGTTGGGGGGGGGGGTAACACACACACACACACACACACACACACACACACACACACACACACACACACACGCATATATACTGTAAGTAAAAGCTTTCTCATACATCATCCGGTATCCATGACGACTGCACTGGGTCCCCGTTTGGCTTTTATGAATTCTTCATAAGCTCATCAGTGCATGTGTGTGTGTGTGTGTGTGTGTGTGTGTGTGTGTGTGTGTGTGTGTGTGTGTGTGTGTGAGTGAATACATGCTGGCTCGCATTTTATTGTCCACATAAATGTGCACACCTGTCGCTGTGTGGAGGAACATCTGCTGAGGTGTGGATATCCCCTGATCTGTCAAGAAGCCTCCATTGATGGTGTGAGAGGAGGAAGAGGAGGAGGAGGAAGGGGAGGAGGAGGAGGAGGAGGATGGAGAAACATGTCTATTGTTGGAGAAAAAAACGAAAGAGGAGAAAGCGAGCAGGAGGCATGACTCCACTGTGAGCTGAAAAAACGAAAACCCGCAATTCTCCAGCAGTCTTCTTCTTCTTTTTCTTCTTCTTCTTCTTCTTCTTCTTCTTCTTCTTCTCCTTCTTTTTCTTCGTCTTCTTCTTGAATTTGAGGGTTTTATGAAATAAACGTAAAGGAAATGAAACCCTGGCTGTGATTTGTGACACACGCCGGATGCACGACTTGATATTTCTATTTAACAACTGAGGATTTTCTTCTCTGTCTCTCAGCTTAATTACATGACGAAGAGATTTACTTCACGGCCTGCGAGTTATTTTATCAGGATGGAATTGAAAATATCCCGGCTTAGTCTGAGAGGCTGTTTGTTCTATATGCACGCACCATTTGTCGCTAACTGGCGTCTGGAGTCGCTTTAAATGAAGCGAACGGTGCAAATCAAACGCGAGGAGAGCAAACAAAGGGACTCACAGTCCCATGAAAGGCTGTTTTTAAACTGAATTAAACCGCAGAGGCCTCTTCGGATCATTTCAAGTGAAGTAGGGATAAAAATGGGAAGAAGAGCATTGAGAGACGCTTTTGAAAACCACTCACTGAGATGAATGGAACCTTTGAATAATCAGTGAAATCAGATGTTTTTTTGTTCCAAAGTCTCCTAAATTAAGTGAGAAATTTAAATATTTGACTTCAGCTTGATGCTCGATAAATATTCCAGTTTTGAAGCGACCCGTCTGATATCAGGGATGTTTTATTAAACAGCCTTTCTGGACAGGACAATGGCGGGAAACCAAAGTGCATGTTTGAGTTGACCAATCGGACGTCTGCGGCGTGTCACGTGACCCGGCTGACTTTGAATCCCATTGGAGGTGGAGGATTTTTTTTTTTTTTAAAAAGTAATTTTTCCCTAAATAAAAAACAAAATAAATGCAGTCGAGTCGGGTGGAGCCAATGGAAATGATTGATAATCAATCGAACATGTGTCAAACTCAAGGCCCCGGGGGCCAAATGTGGCCCTCAACATCATTTTATGTGGCCCGCGAGAGAATAAAAGATCAGTGTCTAAAAATAAATACGTCAAAAGTGTGCTTTGACCAAAAACTACATTTCCCACAATGCAGTAATTCACAGTTACATTTATTTTACGTTAAATTGAGTTACATTTAGTGACATTTATTAGTTACATGTGGCCCTTTGAGGGCAGACATTATTCTGATGTGGCCCTCGGTGAAAATGAGTCCGACACCCCTGATCTATCGGTTCTGTGTACCGGCAGTAAACTATCCAGATCGCCCCCCCATAAAGAAACACCCTTCCTCTCCGCTCTCTCTCTCTCTGTCTTGGCAGCGTTCTACTCTTTCATTTCATACATCTCACCCTCTGCACCTCTCTGGTTAATTAATCCTCCGCGCCGTCGACACTCCATTTCCCTCCCGTCTCACCTCTCCTTCCTCCTCGTCTTCTTCCGTTCCCCTGTGTGTGTGTTGTGTGTGTGTGTGTGTGTTGTTGTTGTTGTTTTTTTCTCCTCTTCTGTTTTCTATTCTGCTTCACCAACAGTGAAAGTGAAAACCATCAAGCAGGTTTAATTAGCTGCTCCGGGTAAATGTTAACTCATTAACTGTGTGTGGGTTGAACGATCTGCGCCGTCTGCACTAAGTCATTTTAAATCAGGAGGCCAGTTAGAGGCTCCTCATCATGTAGGGGATGCAGACAAGACATACGTGCATTATCTTTGCGTTGCCCTCGACAACAAGTCATCTTTAGGGCGACGCCCACTTTCCCCCACCTGGCTGCAGGAGGCGATGGGAACCCTGAATCCCACCCCTCGCTCTCCTCCTCTCCCTCCCCAGGTGTGGTCGATGGACGGCTACTACAAGGGCCGGCGTGTGCTGGAGTACAGGACCATGGGGGATTTCACCAAGGGGCAGAACTTTGTGCAGCATCTGTTGCCCCATCCCTGGGCAGGAACCGGTCACGTGGTTTACAACGGATCGCTCTACTACAACAAGCACCAGAGCAACATCCTGGTAGGGGGGCGGGGGGTGCCTGAAGGGCAGCAGAGGTTTGGATGCCCCCCCAACCAGAATGAGACACGTCTGCATGTGTGTGTGTGTGTGTGTGTGTGTGTGTGTGTTTGCAGGTCCAGTACCACTTCCGCTCCCGCAGCGTGCTGCTGCAGCGCAGCCTGAGCGGCGCCGGGTACAACAACACCTTCCCCTACAGCTGGGGGGGGTCATCGGACATCGACCTCATGGCTGACGAAATGGGGCTGTGGGCCGTCTACACCTCCATCCCGAACGCTGGAAACATTATGGTACAACCCCCCCCTCGTGTGTGTGTGTGTCATTGTGTCATCATTATGATAACTAACTAAACAGCAAATATCAAATATGAGGTTGTGTTTTTTTAGATTTAAAAATATAAAAATATGAGCTATATACAGTCTTCTTCTTCTTTTCCTTTTCACGGAAGTTCCGAGACTCACAAAACGCAGCACACTTCCGGATGCCGTCAGCCAATAGAACGCTCGTACCCTTATCACATGACTACCTCCTAAAAATCAGCAATGAGGTGAAGCCGCGCGTGTCGATGCGCGGGAGATTACTGTAATATAAAAATATAAAATATAAATATTTTAATAAAATAAATACAAATATTTTATTTATAAAAAAAATACATAAAAATATATTTAAAAAAAAAAAAAATATATATATATATAATGAAAGTTTCTGCATCAAATACTGTAATCTGTCGCAATGCACGACAGGCCTGGTGAGACAGTGTGTGTGTGTGTGTGTGTGTGTGTGTGTGTGTGTGTGTGTGTGTGTGTGTGTGTGTGTGTGTGTGTGTGTGTGTGTGGGATATAGAAGAAGGATTCATTTTAAAACAAGTCTAAAAACCCTCCATCTTGTCTTGACGACCTCTCACTGAGGGGCAGACGGCGTCCTGCTGGCTGTTTTATGAACTTCCTTTATGAACCCCCCCCCCCGTCTGCAGGTCAGCCGTCTGGACTCTCGCTCTCTGGAAGTCCTCCAGAGCTGGGACACGGGGTTTCCCAAGCGCAGCGCCGGGGAGGCCTTCATGATCTGCGGCACGCTGTACGTCACCAACTCCCACCTGGCGGGGGCCAAGGTCCACTTCGCCTACCACACCAACTCGTCCAGCTACGAGTACACCGACATCCCCTTCCACAACCAGTACTCCCACATCAGCATGATGGACTACAACCCCCGAGAGAGAGCGCTGTACACCTGGAACAACGGACACCAGGTGCTTTACAACGTCACGCTGTTCCACGTCATCCGGAGCGACGGCTAGATCTGGAAGGGAGTCGATCGCACACACACACACACACACACACACACACACACACACACACACACACACACACACACACACACACACACACACACACACACACACACACACACAGCCTCCATTCAAGTCGACGGGAAAAACAAAGTGTTGTCTGTGTTTGAATTTGAATGACTCGCAAGCGGCGAAGGCCGATAACTAGATGTTGGTGGAACACGTGTCGCCGGCGAGAGGATATGTCTTTGCAGAGATGAGAATTACCCCCCCACCCCCACCCCCCACCACCCCACCCCTCCGCCAGCGAGAGGCTGATAGATAGAAGGAGGTGAGGGAGTTCATTCATCTTCTGTCGCGTTTGGTTGTTTTGGAAGTCATTTTTTTTTGGAATTTGAGGTCCACATGTAGAAAAAAAACAGCTGAATTTTAACTCAAACTTCGAGCCAAGACGACGAGGAGACGTCATGTGATCGTGTTCAGTCAGCATGGTTGTTCATTCATTAAATCTTACTGTCAAACTTTTGTCCAGACTGTTGTTTTCCCCCGTTTCCAGAGTTGGGAATGTCACTTCTTTTCTTCCTTTTTTTTAAATTTTTTTATCCGTGTGTTTTTCCACATACGTGTGCATGTGTGTTGAAAAACATCGTGAGACTTGATGCAAAGGAAAAGCTGTGACCGTGACAAATTGAGAAACCCGACGGAAAAACGACTCGTAAACGGCATTCATTGCTCGATAAACAGAAATGAGTCACAGCGGATATGAATGGAATGAGGACGATGCAGCAAAGCATTAAATAATAGCGTGTTAGCTTAGCGCAGGGGTGGGGCATTCATTTTTACAATATTTTGCACATCTGGTGCTGATAATAATACTGATAAATATTTGTATTAAGTTATTTTAAATTGTGGTGTTTAATTTATGCCATTTGTATAATTCATGTGTACGTAATTTACGATTGGCCTCACATGGGCCGGTCAGGGATGTAGAAAGGGCCGGATGTGGCCCGCGGGCCGCAGTTGGCGCGTGTCTGCCTTAGAGCTTTCACTTAGCTGCTAACCGATAGCCTCCCTATCACCTTGATTTCTGTCTCATCTTTGAGTGACAGAAAGGGAGCATCAGTCCCTCCTCATGTCCCCCCCCACCACCACCACCTCAGTCAGGAGGGGGTAGAGCGAGATGAACTCACCTCAGCTGACTGATGGAATATGGCAGCTTTCGCTCAGACAGATTCAAAAGAAACAGTCCAAAAAGATGCAGAAGTGGGTCAACAAAATATACCTCAGCAGCAATTGATGTATCTGGGGAGGCCTGTGAAGTGGGGGGGGGAGGGAGTCAGATCCAGAAACACAAAATATATGTGGCAGGGAATTTTGATTTTGTGGCAGACTGCCTCGAATAAATAAATGTATGAGACGCCCTGGTGTAGGCGAGGTAGGCCTGAGTGCCCCCCCAGGCAGACAAACATATTTACAGCAGACGAGAGCGTTGACGTTTTCATCGGTTCTTGGAGACGCCGTGGGTTCGAGAGGCGCCGTGGTCGACCTGAGCTCAGACCAGGACGTCAGGCCGGGTTAATCTGTCTGTTATCGTCTGAAAGCTGAAAACCAAGGGTGTCATCCCCAGAGATCGCTCCATGCTGTCAGTCGAGCTGTGGAAAGTGCAAACACACACACACACACACACACACACACACACACACACAGAATTTTTATGTGAACACATACACAGAACATCAAATAAATCCCCACAAAGAAGAGACCCAGATTGTCAGAGGTCCGTCTGCAAATGAAAGGAAACGCCGGATCGATGAGAAAAAGAAAAGGGAGGATAATAAAAGAGCCTCGGCTATATGTGGATGCAATTGTAGGGAACATCACAAATGGCTATTCTGTTGCCATGGTGACTGCGATGATGTGTGCAACCGCCTGAAGCGCAGGTCACCGCTTGGAGAGCCAGATATGCCTCCACATCCAGTTATTATTATTATTATTATTACTATATGTGTGTGTGTGTGTGTGTGTGTGTGTGTGTGTGTGTGTGTGTGTGTGTGTGTGTGTGTGTGTGTGTGTGTGTGTGTGTGTTTGTGTGTCTTCCAGCTAATTTGAAGCAATTAACAGAGTGAAAACATTTTTGCGTAACAAATTGATGTGATTTAGAGTAAATCCAACATTTTGCATCAGTAATCCACACACAGGGGGGGAAAAAAATCCAATCTCATGTTTCAATAAACTGTGAAGTTCACAACATTTTAGGAGCTTTTTTTTATTATTATTCACTACAAACTTTATCACACATGTTGTCTTGTTTTCTTGATGTAAAAAAAACCCCAAAAAACTGCTGTGTCCAAAAATAGTCCCCTGAACGCACCATCATGACGCGCTCTATAATTAGCGCCACATCAAACCTTCTCTCCAGGAACACTGCAAATTATTCTGGACAAGATTTAAAATGTTAGATGAACTCACTTGTTCTGAAACTTATTTTTAAGTTCTTGTTGTTGTTGTTTTTTAAAGTTCCCAACAAGTCAAAGCATTGTGTGTGTGTGTGTGTGTGGAGGGGGGGGGGGGTTCTGCACGAACAGATCATGTCATGAATATTAAACCATTTTCTCAAACTCACTGTTTGTTTCTTGCATTCTAGCAACGTTTTTTTTTTTTGTTTTTTGTTTTGCACCGAATCCCCTTCATAAAATACCAACTCCTGATATTCTATTTAAATCTAAACAACAGTAAAGAGCGTGTCTGATTTTCCCAGACGCGCGTAAAGACGCGTCTTCCCTTCAGCTCGGATTTATCTCGTCCTGCTTTTTTTACGCACAAACATTGCAGTTGGTGACGTGATCCTCGCAGGCATGTTACGTAACACGTTGGCTCACATTTTTAATTCTGCTTTCTGACACAACAGACATCACTGGATGCATAGATCCCCCCCCCCCCACTTCCTTATTTACCCACCTCCCTCCTGCGTTTTGGCGCAGGCCCATGCGCTTTTTGGCACCGTTTGCTGCCGTGAAGGTTCCCTTCTCTCCATTTATAACCTTCCTTGGCTCAGAGTTTCTCCATCGTGGAAGAGCTTCTCCGGATGGATTTCCACGGAGGGATACACAGTCATGCAGGGCGCGCGCATACACACACGCACACACACACACACACACACACACACACACACACACACCCTCAGACAAATACCAGATGCCAGATATATCATTTTTGCCTTTTTATTTATTCATCGCTGTCTGTCTATCTATCTATTGTATCTGTCTCCCGGGTGGCCATCATGAATAATTAAGTTCTGTTAAAGGGACTACCTGAGGTGGGTGGGTGAGGGGTGGGTGAGGGGGGGGGGTGGGAGGGAGGGGGGGGCAGGATGAGGAGAGGTAACTGCGGAAGGACGGATAAGGAAAAATAAGAGGAAGCAGGACCTTTGGATGGGAAATAAAATTCTGATTCTGGAGAGAAGAAGAGGAGTTAGGAGGGATCGGATTGTGTGTGTGTGTGGGGGGGGGGGGTAGAACAGAGAGGGAGCTGGGGGGGGGGCACGGCCCTGCAAAAGCTTGTGATCATGTTTAATTAATGATGGAGAGATCAGCCTACTAACCAAGGACACAGGCTGAAGTACAAGCCTGAGAGGGGAGACATGGCACGGACAGGGTGGTGGGGGGGCATGGGGGGGGTCAGGGATAAGTTTCTCCTCCTCAATGCAGAAGGGGGGAAACAGAGGATGAGGAATTGTGCGGGAGAAAACAGAAGCGTTTCCTCCCGCCCCCCAGCGCGGCTCCTGGTCTAATTATAGCGCTCATTGGGGAGGGAGGGAAAAGGGTGTGTGGGGGGGGGATCAGCCAATTAAAATCAAGCCGCTCTACCACTAGTCAACTATCAGTCAGTCTTACGCACACATGCACAAAGATGCCTTCAGGGACCTCCAGCGATGCTGTGGGTGTTCTCCAGCCCAGACTGCTAATGACAACTCCAGCTCTGTGTCTGGTTTGCCAAATTCTCTCATTGTGGGTGGGGGTGGGGTGGGGGGGGGGGTGTTTGCTGTTGATGTTTCAGTGGTGACAAATTGGCCCACAAGGTTAAAATCTGGTGGAATATTTCCTGCGCAAAGGGAAACTTCTTTTATCTCCAGTTTGCGTTCGTTTCACACCAGGCCTGCCTTCGGACGACGTTATTGATTACATTTGAGGGATTTAAATGCAGCAGAATGGGTTGTCCTCCAATTGCAAGGTTGTTGGTTCGATCCCCATCTCAGGATCTGCAGGAATTTGACATTAAACTTATTGCAGCGCCTGATTCAAAAGCTGGAAAATTGCACAATCTCCACTTTAGTCGTGGCCTCGTTGCACCGCCGGTCATAAATCAATGCAATTCATTTAATTAGTGTTAATATTGAATTTTATTTGGAATTAAATTAAAGTGATGGATGCTTGGCAGCCGCCGTGACAACTAGTTGGGTAAAATTATAAATCGTGTAAGTGTCAGAAAGTATGATGACGTCTCAGAATCAGAATTAGAAAGACATGCAGCCTCACCCCAGACTCATCCTTCACCCCCCACCCCACCCCCCCCCCCCACACACACACACACACTTCCATCCAACTTCCATCGGTTGTTATTTTGCCTGTCGGTCACAACAAAATCAATCTGATCACTCAGTGAAATGAACAACATCCCCAGAGAAGATGAGGAGCCACGTTCAGGACGTGTTGCATGAGGGTTAAATGTGCAGATTAACAGCAGGGCTCGGCTTTTTAAACGCAATAAAACACCACAATGGTTTGCATACATAAACTAGAGGCAGGCCGCACTGCAGAACCCGGAGCAACATAAACTTAATGCAGACAGAAGCGTTCTCCTCTCAGATGACTGATGATGATGAAGATTTTGGAAACGCATCTTTGCATACAAATGGACTTCCACCGGCAAGATTAGACCAAACAAACGAGTGAAAGTACAGTAAGAAGCATTGAATTCTACCTCTCCTATAGCACACAAGTCTTTAAATTTGATGAAATAATAAGATCTGGAAAGAATAACAGCTCTAACTTGCAGATAAAGATCTCTTTTTAAAAAAAAAAAATGTAGATGATGTGTTTCGCTTTTTGGAAATAATTTTGGAAATAACAGATAAAGGGTGGTGTCGCTTTTCTCATTGCAGCAAATTCCAGATGTCTGATATTATGACATCATGACTCAAGCATATTTGTCTGATTACATCACTCCTTCTTTTTCTGTTTTGTTTTTTTTTTCCCGGGATGTCCCCCTCCCAAAAAATAAAAAATAAAAAAATTTGCAGGATGAGATGATTTCCCATCATGGATGCTGAGGCTACAGTTTAACATCCAGTTGCTGCATGAGGGTTGGCTGGGAGCAGCTAAAGTTAATAGCTTTCTCCCCCACCACCACCACCACCACCACCACCACCACCACCACCACCCCCCCATCCCCTCCGCCTCACCGGCTCGTCGTGACCCTTGATGGATGGTTATTGCAGTCGAAGCGCAGAAGAGAGGAGTCAGAGATTCCATTCAGTGTCTTGCCGACAGGTGCTAATATGTGAATTGAGTTATTCATGTGATACTAGACCTGAAACACCTGAATGAAAATCACCATTATATTATCCACCTATTCTCTGCAGTCCTCAGAGTGTGTGTGTGTGTGTGTGTGTGTGTGTGTGTGTGTGTGTGTGTGTGTGTATGTGTGTGTGTGTATGTGTGTGTGTGTGTGTGGCCTAGTGATGATGGATCCTTCAAGGAGGCTGTAAATCGGTAGACTAGTTCTCCTCTCATCTGATACCTGCAATACATTTTAAAAAAAAACACATCAGATAGGCTCTCGTTCTTTTCATCTGCTGCTTTATTATCTATTCTCTCACACTGATTTATATTGTGGATTTTCTAGAAAGGCCCCCCCCCCCCCTCCTTTCTGAAATGACGAGTTGCGTCATTTACGTGATGTCCCTGAACGCATCTGTCCACCATGAACGCAAATTAGCGCCTTTCCGAACCGATTCCCTTCACTTTGGGTCTGAATAAAAGTTTGAATGGATTTGACAACGACACACACACACACACACACACACACACACACACACACACACACACACACACGATCAGAACACTTCGACACAAAGTTGTGGGACAACTTGAAGATCAATAATCGATCGTGATTATGCGCACAGCGGAGGTTTGACGCCTGTAACGGAGTGGAGGTGGTCACCTTGTCCGGGACGCAGAGCTTCCTCTTCAGCCAACATCATCATCGATTCCCCGCATTACTTCATCCCCTACCTTCCCTCTCATCCTCTAATTTGATCTCCGTCCCTCCCCCGGAGGCTCCGCATTGAGATGCCGCCGCCCCCGCCCCCCATCCTCCCATCCATCAGCGCCTCGCCTCCCCCCTCCCGCTCCTCTTATCTCATTACTCTCCCTAATTAGCCCTAAACGAGCCCGTAGGAACCAATAACAGGCCTCCGCGCATGCATATCAATGAGATATGCACGCATGCGCATCCGTGTGTGTGTGTGTGTGTGTGTGTGTGTGTGTGTGTGTGTGTGTGTGTGTGTGTGTGTGTGTGTGTGTGTGTGTGTGTGTGTGTGTGTGTGTGTGTGTGCGTAAGAGACAGACGGCTCTTCCTGGGACAGTGTGTATCCAATCATCTGTTCCCAGTAAAACACCCATTTCCTGTGTCCAACTGAGATGCAAGCTGGCCACACACACACACACACACACACACACACACACACACACACACACACACACACACACACACACACACACACACACATGAACAAACAAACAAGTGCAGGGCCTCTCAGGTGCAATCTTTGGCCACTTGATGATGATGATAAAAAACATCCGATGCCCACGATCCAATGACACTTTGCAGGAGCTGTAAAACGCGCGTCTGATCATCGGTGTCTTATTTTACCCATGATGCAGTAGTTCAGATGCTTTGCAGGGACAGCTTTTGTGATTGGCGTTCAGATGCGCGCATGGCGCCTTCCGGGCTCCAGGCTCCATCCCTGACCTGCATGTCAACACGGTCCATTTCAGGCTCACTGTACTATCATCATCAATCAGTTCGGCTCACATTTACCAATAAGTCATCAATGAACTGTGATTCTAAAACATGGAAATCAATTCCAGGGTTTATTAGTCAGCTGCGTGCGTCTGGGACGGGACGCAACCCAGGCGCAGCTGCAAGTGCAGCTAAATAAACATTCATACATAAAAGATGAGCCCCCCCCCCACCCACCCACCCCCCCACCCACCCACCCCCCCACCCACCCACCATCCCCATTTCCCTCCTCACGTGCACGCGCACTCCCGCGTGCACGCGCCACCACATCTTTTTATTTATAAGTGTTCGAACTCAGTTTGTTTGCTCATCTTTCTGCAGAGCAAACAAAGCTCCTCGCTTCCACTTGTTATTTTAAACTGATATCTACACGGACCCGTCCTCCTCCTCCTCCTCCTCCTCCTCCTCCTCCTCCTCCTCCTCCTCTTCCTCCTCCGTGGATGCGGGCTCATGAATGAACTCCGTGATGGATCAGCGGCGATGCGTATTATGACTGTGTTTGCAAAGCAGGTCGTGGCGAATCAATAGAATCTGGAACGAAATCTCTCATCTCTGCGCGCATCTGTCTCTTTCTTGTCATTATTTGCGCGCCTCTCCCTCCCTATCTGTCCTCCCCTTCCACTCCTCCTCCTCCTCCTCCACTTCTCTCTCTCGTTTCTCTTCTACACCCAGAAGCAAATAATAAGGGACTTGAAGGGCAAAGGCTGAAAACACAAATTAACCACAGAGAGAGGGGTGAGTGACGTGAGCAGAGGGACGAGGGAGGGTAGAAGTGGGGAGAAGGGGGGAGGATGGTCTCTGATATCGATCTGGTTAATCCTTGAGATTCTGATCTTCCTCCTCATGCAAGATGAGGAGATGGAGAGAGGAAAAGGAGAGGAGGAGGAGGAGGAGGAGGAGGATGGAGTGATGGGAGAGGAGGAGGAGGAGCAGCGCCATCCAGTGGCGCAGACGCGTCCGTCCTGCTGCTCCTCATTGTTCCATTGATAACATCTCATGATGTTTGCTCAGGCGTGCAAACAAAAGGAGCTCAGTCATGACCCCGTGACCCGTGATCTCTGGAACACGCCAATGTGAACATGTGAAGTTTTGCACGATGAAGAAAATAGATGTTGGAATAATGCCTGGATGTGGTTTGGATGAGGTTTTGATGAGAAGATTTGATGAGAAATTAAAGCAAAACTGGAAAATCCAGATGGCGTGGAGCTCCTCGTGTGTCCGGAGAGTCTGGAATGACGTCACATGATCACAAACAAACAAACAAACAATAAACTAGAGAATAAATAACATCAATCACACACACTAGTGATATTTTCACCTGCTGTCAGTGGAGGTGACGTCTTTTTTTAAATTTGTTGGCCTTTTGGAAAGACAATAATTATTCCACAAAATCCCCCTAAACCGGATTTAACAGGAAGGTTTCAGAGTTTTCTCCCCCCTCACACTGAAACCTATTTCCTGCCTTCTCCTGCTTCTCGCTTATCTTCCCTCAGGCTACGTTGTGATGACCTCCAGATCCACTTATTACCATGGATTATGCGTCAACGGGAACAAAATCCGAGCAGAAAATCTCCCTCTCTGTTCCTGGCCTTTGATCTGACACAGATTGAGATTAACGGAGGAGATGGAGAGACGAGAGGATGGAGGACGGGGGGGGGGGGGGGGGGCTCTCTGGAGTCACCTGGTCAGGAGCGTTCCAGCTCCTCCACGTGTTTCAATGACTGCTGTTGGAGTCAAGCAGCTCCTGACTTTGTTCTGCTGATGGGGGGATGAGAGCACAGGAGGAGGAAGAGGAGCTGCTCTTCCTCTCTGGGTGCGTTCAAGTGCATAACTTCAAATGGGAGTTCACACGCCTCTGAGTCTGAGGGGACATGAACTCACCATCCTTCTGTGGGAGACAGTCTGATTGGCTGGAGAAGGATGGATGGATGATGGATGATGGATGATGGATGATGGATGATGGATGATGGATGATGGATGATGGATGATGGATGATGGATGATGGATGGTGAATGGATGATGGATTGATGGATGGATGGATGAATGATGATGGATGGATGGATGATGGATGGATGGATGGTGAATGGATGGATGGGTGGATGATGATGGATGGGTGATGGATGGATGGATGGTGAATGGATGATGGATGGATGGTGAATGGATGATGGATGGATCGATGGATGGATGGATGGATGGTGAATGGATGATGGATGGATGGATGGATGGATGATGGATGGATGGATGATGATGGATGGATGATGGATGGATGGATGGATGGTGAATGGATGATGGATGGATGGATGGATGATGGATGGATGGTGAATGGATGAATGGATGGTGAATGGATGAATGGATGGATGGATGGATGATGGATGGATGGATGGTGAATGTATGATGGATGGATGGATGGATGGATGGATAGATGGATGGATGGATGGATGGATGATGATGGATGGATGATGGATGAATGGAGTGGTGCTTCAGGGGTTAGTAGAGTCCATTTTTCACCTGATGGTGGCAGTAGAGGCAAAGATAAGGGGCTGGACTTTGAGCTGAAGGAAACGGTCCTTTATCTGAGGGGGCGTGGCCGGGCGGGGGAGGGGCGGGGAGGGGGCGTGACCTTTTCCTCTGAGGGATAAAAATTATTTATGACATGAATTAAAAGTAAAACTTTGAAGTGACTGTTGGACCCGGACTGGTCCCAGGCTTACAGGCTGACAGGAGACAGACTTGTTGGGGCGTGGCTTCAGCAGGTAGGATGACGTCACCTCGCACCCGGAAGTAGGAGACAAAATTCTCCCGTCGTTCTATATTTAAATAATGATGTCATTTAACTTTTAGATTGACTACACCGCACACTTGAATGATTGTGACAGATAAACATGTATTAAAATAAATTTTATACACTTATAATTATATATTCTACGAAATAAGCCATGGAACTGTAAATAAAACAAAGTAAAAATAATAAAATAAAATAAAATAGAATTAAATGTAAAAAAAACCACACAAAAAACAACAACAAGTGGGCTTAAATAGAGATAAAGTAAAGCATTAGAAATGGAATAAAATTCAGTCCAGTCTAATTAAAATAAAAGCATTTTATATAAATGTTTTAACACAAATTTAAATGCCGCACAAGTCGCAAGTTATTTAATCTGCAGTGATGCATCATATTTTACAGAATAAACGTCCACTTGATGACGTCATAACCGATCACTAATTCTCACCTGTGTCGTCTGGGTTCCAGCTGAGGGCACTTAATTCGATTAGACTTAAATTATTTATTTCACTTTATGGTGAAAAATAAAAGCTGCTGCTTTAAGATAAACCCAACAGAGACGCTGACGGTAGGTTTCCCACACCCGGTTCCTCCACCCTCCTCCTCCTCCTCCGCCTCCTCTTTCCTCCCCTTTCCTCCCCCCTCCTCCTTCCTCTCCGGGACCAAACTTGTTTCAGGAAAAAAAGCGCCTGAGCGCATTTTGTCTCTCTGCGCCCTGAGAGGAACAGGACAGCCGCGTCTGTGCCAAGGAGAAGGCGTAGACTTCCTCCGAACGTTTCCTCCGCCATCGCTCTCTTCTCTTTACTCTTTGTGGTATTTATCTAACTTTTTTTTTTTAATTCTTTTTTTTTTTTTTTTAACCACCTGGTTGATTGCGTCTCTGCCCTGCGTCAAAGGCGAGGGGATCGCTCCATCTGAACTTCTTTGCAGACATGGACTGGGGGACGGATCTGTGGGTAAGTTTGACAGCTGGCGCGTTGGAACGGGACGCGTCCCCTTTCTCCATACCTTTGACGCGCCAGTGAAGTGGGCAGCGTCCCCTTTATCGACTCAACATTCCCCCCCCGTACTGCTGTTATTTCCCCGGTAGGCCTGCGTGAAGCCTGCAAAAGCCAAAGGATTTCGCAACTCCTGCTGCATACCATAATATAAGCACAGGGAGAGTGCGTAATGGCTCCCCTTATCGGGTGTAGACTAAAGGTGGACTCCACCATCGTTTTCCCTTCTGGCTTGCTGCTGCCGTGACGTCACATCCCAGGAAGTCCTGAGGGTGGTGACGGACTTGTCCTGTAATCTGGGTTTAAATGTGTGGGACTTGTGACCAGTCTTCAGGTTGGAAAACCGGTTCAAGTTCAACACCTGGATGCAACCGGATCGATCAATCCGTCTGTTGGTTTGACCTTTAACCCCCACCACCACCACCACCACCACCACCACCCCTCGAGGCGGCTCTAACAGAACAGTTCCTTCACTTTTTATCCTGCTAGACATCCAAATACACCCAAAGATGACCCGTTTCCCTACTTTTTACGTCAGGAAATCCTCACCTTTTGCGAAGAGAAACTTTGGTATTTGCCTGACAAATGATTTCTGATTTTCCCGTGACTCCGCTCCCATCGCAGACTCATTCTCTTGTTTTTCCTGTCGTATTTCGGAGCAAACAAAATCTCCTGACATGAGCTGTTTACGTGGGTTTAATGGTTGGCAAAACCCAGTAAACAGGACTTATCCCCCCCCCCCCCCCCGTCCTGCTGTGATTCAAAGTGCATTCCTCTGAGATTATTCCACAGACAAACCCAAGTCTGGGTTAGACTGTTTTTGTTGTTTTGGTTTTTTTTTTTGCTGAATGCTGTGTTTGTTGAGAAAGAATTGAGTTGGCGTGGTGTGAGGATGTTGATAGGATCTGATGGCTGACGTAAAAAATGTGGGAAAACCAAAACACGGCGCTGCTGGAGCTCCAGCTATCGTTTGATTGGTCGGTTTCATCCAGAACCAGTCTGGAAGTGAAGTTTTACGACCGATTGATCTCCTGATTAGTGGGTGAATTCATGTGGAGATCCGTCGATGTCGCTCCAATCCTAAAATATTTTTTCTCCCTCATTGGATAAATAAAAGCTGCTGAATAGTTGTTTTTTTAAAACTGTTATTTAAATTCTTGTATTGTGTGCATGGTTCAGATTAGAGAGGAGGAAATCTGTCAAGTTTCTCCATCTGGGTGTGATGCAACCCAATTTCAAAATCGGGTTGTTTTTTTAACCCTCAGGACTCCGAGTCTTTTTTTTTTTTTCATAAAAACTCACATTCTCAGATTTGTGCACAGCGTTAGTATAAATATTCACATCCGTCTTTAGAAATATCCTCTCGTTTGTCCCGGACTTCTGACTTTAAAGCTGCACATTTCAAATTTAAACCTCACAGGAGATCCGTCAGCATGGTATGAACCCGAGCTACCCTTTATAAACGTGCAAATTGTGATTTAAGCGCTACTGATTGAACATAACGGATCCGTTAGCGTCAGCGCTTCAGATATGGATGCGATAAAACAAGAGATTCCATTGATTTTGAGGCTATTTGTCAAATTTGCTGCAAAAAACGGCATGCAAATCATAAATCTAACAACATCTAGTATTAATCTGTAGCTGCTGTAATGGTAATTAAACTATGAGCTGTAAATGTTGAGATTTAGATTTCTAAAGTCAGGATTCGGAAAGCTTGGTTCGTCAAATCAGCATCTTTTGAACTTGAGATGCTTGGGATTGCGAAGCCAAGGTGACTTCCTGTTTTCCAGTATAGGTCAGTCGGTTTTAAAGCGTGACGTTGCGACGGCAGCATCTCGTCTGACAGCTGATCGGCCCCCAGAAGCCTCGGCGTTACGCCGCGTTGAGGGGCGGGGCCAGTCCGACTGGTTCCAGGGTTTTGAGAGGCCCCTGGGACGGTCTGTCACAGGGCGGAGGTTCGCTCTGAGCTAATGATTATCTCATTCCTGAACCCTCTCCGTCTCACTATCAGTAATTCCTCCTCTCATATAAGTATGCAGCCGTAGAGCGAAGCAGCAGAACTCCTGAATTCATTCAGTCGTACATCTAGAGGAGGTTTCATTAACCCCTAAATCTCTCCTCGCTGCAGGCTTTAAGAGCAGGACTTCATCGTCCGGTTGTGTTTTATTCCTCCTTCCCCCCCAGGACAGAGATGACTCTGATAGCTTATGATCGCCCTCTCTTCTCCATCCTCACACACACACACACACACACACACACATGAGCGTGAACAATGAAGAGGTGGAGTCTCCTGCGTGTTTCACCAGAGACATAACAGCACCACCCTGAGCTTTGTCTGTCCGACCTGTTATTGGGTTCATGTAAACCAGAGCGACCATGTCTTTAATTGTGTTCTCTGACACTACAGACACACTCAGAGCAGACGGCGAAGACCAATGGTACCTGTCCAACAGGTTTCAGTGTGTGTGTGTGTGTGTGTGTGTGTGTGTGTGTGTGTTCAATGTGTGGAAGTCTGAGTAGAAGCAGAGTGAGGAATGTTGAGAGGAGAGTTTCTCTACTATAGTTTCCACACTGAAGTGTGTGTGTGTGTGTGTGTGTGTGTGTGTGTGTGTGTGTGTGTGTATGTGTGTGTGTGTAAGATACCTCCAGTATACTGTTTCAATACATCAGATTCACTGTGTCAGTGGTGGGTCAATAAAGTCACTACTGTACATAAATAGTCCATCACAGTCGTTGTGTTACAGAAACTGTTTTCATCATTAAATACATGATAAATGCCTGAGAGTCAAATGCACTTTATATACTGTAAATACAAGAATACAGTGAGAAACTAGTGTTGAACAACAAGAAAAATCCATTAAACTACAATAAGAATTTGTTAAATTACAATGAAAATCTACAGTCAGAACCTGTTATCAGTTCTCTGCAGGTGAAGCTGCTTCCAGTTATTTGCTATAAATTCGCAGCGAGACGTTTTGCAGTGTCAGCACTCTAATTAGAGCTGAAGTGCATTGTGGGTCGTCAGAAGGTCGATCAGCAGCTGATGGATTAATCCCCAAACTAATGTTTTAAAGAACAATGACAGTCCAGCGCTGGTGTCTCTGTGGCCACAGGCAGCAGGAGGACCTTCTGCTTCTTCATCTTGGCCTTTAGAGACTTTTTGATGGACATTTTTTTTGCTGACATTCTTGCAAAGAAACGACGATTTAATCGAATAAATATTTGTAGACTAATCGTTAATTAAATAAATCATTGATTGCCGCCGTGGAGCGAACCAGGATCTCTCATTGCGCCTGCAGACTGAGGGGTGTGTCTGTGATCAATAGAACCGTCAGGACAGAGAATGAAAACACCCGCTGATTGATGAGTTAGTCATCAATCAAATGTTTGCTGACTCAGCAGCACGAACCAGTTTGTGATAAATGCCGCATGTAAGTCAAACTTCATACCTAGCAGGTGTGGATTACCTGGTCACGTGACCTGGTCACCTGACTGACATCGGGTCCCTTCAGGTGGACCTGAAAGCGTGAAACGACAGTCAGAGCTGCTAAAGGAGGGACGCCAGAGAATGTGGCGGTCAGCGGATCGGTATGAGGACAGCCCGGCCAAACACATAATCGATTACGGATGGTGTCGATCTCGTTGGAAAAAAAAAAAAAAACTTACAAAAACTGCTAACGTGTATTTCAGAGAGATGTTCAGATTAATCTGTGCTCAGTGGATTAAACACTGAACACAATCCAGGTTACGGCGGAATAAATGCAGGAAAATGGAGAAAACCAGTGTTTGATTCAGGTCGAAACATTCCTGTTGCTGGTGGTGAGAAACATCATCATCATCATCATCATCATCGACACACACAAAGGTGTGACTGTTTGGCCTTGAGTTGCAGATAGATGAGGAAAAACATCAACTCCTTCTTCTCTATCTCCTACATGGTTCCCAGTGCTCCTGTCTGACGCCACCTTCACCTTGACTTTAGGAGGTGTTCTGATAAGAGAGGTCATGTGACCCGTGTGTGTGTGTTTGTTTAGCGACACACACACACACACACCCCTTATACTCAGAGCACAGAACTACGGAAGTCTCCACCTGAGACCTTCTGGAGCGCACCGTTCCAGCTGTTTGTTTATTTGTTGTCTCGGGGGCTTTGCGTGAACATAAACATGATGTAAACGTGTTGCCCCCCCCCCCCCTCCCCAGGACCAGTATGATCACATCGACAAACACACGCAGTCAGGCCTCGACCTGCTGGAGCGCTACGTCAAGTTTGTGAAGGAGCGCACCGAGATAGAGCAGAGCTACGCCAAGCAACTCAGGTGTGTGTGTGTGTGTGTGTTTCTACTACCCTTACATGCATGCACATGCATGTGCGTTTACGTGTGTGAGGTCACGCAGCTTCTCTCTCTGTTCAACAGGAATCTAACAAAGAAATACGCCAAGCGAGGGAGCAAGGAAGAGCAAGAATGCAAGTGAGCGAACAATGAGACGTCCTGTTTGCATGCACCCGTCTGTTTCACACACACGGGGTTTTTACCCGCGTGGTCACATTGGTTCCATTCTCAAGCAAATTGGAAAAGAATCTGCAAATATGCGGATAAAAAAAATAAATGGATTCCCTTCTTTATTTTTTTAAACTATATATATTTTTAACGACGGCGCTGGTTTTGGATCCAGATGTTGAGTTCTCTCTTCCCGGCGGGTGTTTAGCCAAACGTGGCGTTTAAACGCCGCTGCGGTCGCAGCTGTGATGACGATCTGTCCTTCCCTTGCAGGTTCAGCAATCACGCGTCGCTACAGGAAATCCTCAACGAACTCAACGATTACGCCGGCCAACGGGAGCTGATCGCCGAAAACATGATGATGAGCATCTGTGTGGACCTCACCAAGTACCTGCAGGATCTGAAGCAGGAGCGCAAAACGGTGAGAAAAAGAGGGATATGGGGGGTGGATGTGAAAGCGAAGTGGCGTCGTCTTAAAACGTCTTTCTTTCCCAGCACCTGGCTGACGCCAAGAAGGCCCAGCAGAATCTAGAGAGCAGCTTCAAGCACCTAGAAAGCGTGAGTCACATGTTCAGGTCACATGACTGTTTTGGTTCAGTATTACAAAAAAGTTTGGGCACCCCCTGATAGTTGTCCAGATTTTCCTTCCTATAGCTTACAGTGAGGGGTCTGGATTTGAGTTGAAGGTATTTTTGACTATCAATGATAGTCAATGAGCTTTCTAAATAAATTTTGTGTTCTCATAAAGTTATTCAAATCAATAAAACAACAAGGGTGGCCAAATGTATGCACCTGCCTGCTTTCATTTAACTAATTATTGCACACTTTCTGTAAATACTATAAACTTCATTTCACTCCTCAAATATTACTGTTTGTCTGTTTGATAAATTTAACTGAAATTGTTGATCCAGTGATTTATAAAGGAAAATCTGGAATATTATCAGGGGTGCCCAAACTTTTTCATACCACTGTAATTCCAAAACGTAGTTAGTTTAGAACCTAATTTTTATATTAATTGTATTATTAATTAATTAATTTTTTAAAAATTATACAATTATAAATTTAAATGTATTATTTAAAAATTTATAATTTTAAAAATGTAAAAATTTAATTTTTTTATTCAGCAAATATCCCTCTGCATTTTCAGCACCTATGGTGGGACCGGCTTCTAAGTTATTTCCACAGCTACATCCACTAAAGCGTATTAATCTCTGTGTGTGTGTGTGTGTGTGTGTGTGTGTGTGTGTGTGTGTGTGTGTGTGCATCCCCTGCAGACTAAGAAGCGGTATGCCAAGGAGTGGGCGGAGGCCGAGAAAGCAACACAGCAAGCAGAGAAAACCGAGAGCGACCTCAACGCCACCAGACTCGACGTGGAAAAAGTAGAGACACACAACAAGAACAAGCGACAGCTTCACACACACACACACACACACACACACACACACCCCTTTGAATTTTGTTTTGCATCTGATCGTTCCTCCTCCCTCCCTGCATCCTTTCACCCCCCCTACCCCATCTTTGTCCCCCCCCAATCCCTCGCTCTACTTGTCGCCTCCTGAAGGCCAAGCAGCACGCCCACGCCCGCACACACACGGCGGAGGAGTGCAGGAACGACTACGCCGCCGAGCTCCAGAAATTCAACAAGGAACAAAACTTCTTCTATTTCTCGGAGATACCGCAGATCTACAATGTGAGACAATGACACACACACACACACATAACACACATAACACACACACGCTTTCAATCGGACACACCCTCGTGCTGGCTGTCAGAATGTAATCCCGGGTTTTCACACCCAGATATTCTGAATACGTGATGGGATTAAAGTTGATTGTGTGGCCGACAGAAAATGCAGGACATGGACGAGCGGCGGATCCGGCGGCTGGCGGAGGGATACTGCCAGTTTTCAGACATCGAGAAGAAGGTGTTGCCCATCATTACCAAGTGTTTAGAGGGAATCACTGCAGCGGGGCAGAAGATCGACGCCAAACAGGTAAAAGTTCCACATTTAATGGTAATAATGAACATCTGGCCAACAGGAAGTCTGCAATGTATGCCTCAGAGCCGCAACCAGGCTAACTGCCTCTCACACACCTCTTATGCTAAGCTAAGCTAAGCTAAGCTAATCATATAGTATAATAAGCACATCATCCAATATGTCAAACTACTCCAGAGTGGATTTCAAGGCGTTGTTCAACGAAGACAGGATTATTTGCAAATCCTGTTTTTACATATTTATATTCTTTCGTTGTTTATACATCCATATTTACGTGTTTAAAGTGCATGAATTAAACAAAATAGGACAAAAACTTTGCCCTTAGATTATAGGACAAACTTTTAAATAGTTTTCTTGTTTTAACTGGAACGCATCAGCGTTAAAGAAGCTGCTGATATGTTTGTTTTTTTTAACAAGACGCAGCACACCTTTGTTATTTTATAATGTGTTTGTGTCAGTAAATTGAAAATATATTAAAATATATTTCTCTCTGGAGTGTAATCATGACCAAAACTGTATTACAAGTCCTGATTACAATATGTAATCATTCATTAGGTTGGCCTGAGAGATTTAAAGCAGCAGCTCATAATAAAACCCCATTATTAAGGCCAATCAGAGGTGTTACTGTATATAAAAAAACTTTTAAAAGCATGAAATGAATCATTGCTGTTTATTTTTTTTTAACGCTTTTTTACGTTCCTCCCTTCAGGATTCCATCCTGTTCATAGAGCAACACAAGTCTGGTTTTGAAAGACCTGGAGACGTGGAGTTTGAAGATTACACACAAGGAATCAAACCAGCAACCTCCGACTCTAGTCTCAACCCCCCCAAAGTGCGAACCAAGCTCTGGCCCTTCAGCAAGAAGCACAAGGTGAGTTTCCTGATGACAGAACGAAGGACAAACCTCTCCCTTCTCTGCTTCACCTGTCAACCTGAAAATCCTCTCCATCCTGTTCCTCTGCTTGACTTCTAAAGTAATCACGTCTCACCAGGTGCTAAAATTATTTCATTGTAAACCTGTCGTCACCTGACCTTCATCAGAGCGAACGATCAGGTGTTAACACGCATGATGACTGTGGAAAATTTAATCAATTTATTTTTAAATTCATTCAAAGTTTAGCCCTGGTTTCCTGGCTTCACTCCAATATGGGCGGGACAGCGAGGTCATGACCCGCCCACCTCTACCTCTGATTGGCTTATTATGACACTACTACCTTGAGCATAACGAATCATTGTCCCTCTTGGCTGCAACTAACCAATCACGGTCTACCAAAGCAACAGGTATTAACCAATCAGAGGCCAAGGAAGAAGTCATAATAATTCTAAAAAAAATAGAATATGAATTCACTCCAATTCGTGTTTAAATCACATAAAAGCATGTTTATTTAATACATTTCAGAATTAAAATCTGAACAAGTAAAGCTGCTTCATCTATAATCAATATGTAAAAGTTTAGTGCTGTAAATAATCTAATAATTTATTGTGTAAATATTGAGACAACTGATCTGGATCATGATGTAGATAAGGTAATCTGCAGCTGTTGTAAGTTTTCACAGCGTCATATGAGAAGAAGGAGAAATGTACTTTATTTATCCCATAAGAAATTATTTTAATATCTTTATTTTAAAGTCTACATCCAACACAGCGTTACACCATCTCTTGTTTACAGACATTTAATCTCTAGACTTGAGTTTATCTTTAAAAACGCAAGCGGTCTGGTTCGTTTTTCTTAAACAGCTGGACGCTGCACGTCTTTTAGCAGAGGTTACTCAAACAGGAGGAAACGCTGCAGCTGGAGGGGATCCTTCCGAGTCGTGGATTAATTCACATTTGGCGTGCGAGACGTTTTATCTGGACGCCGTCCAGGATGGTGTTAGAGTCATTGATTAGAAATAAAGTGTTGGTTTTTCTTGGGAAAACCAAGCATCACTGGGTAACTTCTGTGATTTATGAACGTACATCTGTGTAAACATGATAAATCTGACCTCGCAAGTCGGACCTGATGACACAATAGTTCTAAATATTGCCTTTAATAACTGACATGTTTTTATTGCGGATAGCAAAGACAATAAATGTGCTCAATTTATTTCAGAGATGTCACCGTTTTTAAACGTCCGTGGAAACCTGCAGAAAAAGGAAACACAAAGTGCTTGAAAACAAACGTACCCGTAAACCCTCGGCACACATTCCGCTCATGTCTTACCCCGCCGCCCTGCTGCCCTCGGGGGCTAATTCTAATTCCAGTCTGCTGCACAGACTTGCCCCAAAACACCTCTCACACTCTCTGTAACTGTTTTTCCAGTTTGCTCCGCATCTGTTCGACTCGCTGGCCTGTTGTTTTTTTCTTCCTCTACTTCCTGTTCCTCCACCTTGTACCCCCCCCCTCCCTCCTGTCTGCCCCCCCCCCATCTTTTTCCCACTAAGCTTCCCCCTTCCTCTCTGATTCAGTTCAGTTGTTCTTTTAAAAAGAAAAAGAAAAGAAAGCAGCGAGTGATGACATCATTTTTTACTTATAAGCTCATTCTGAATTTAACCCCTGCAGCGTGTTTCTAAAAAAAACAACACCACCAGCTCCTGTTTGCTGATTGGCTGACATCACGTCTCTGCTGACTCAGCGAGTCTCACACTGGTCGTCTGTAACTGTCTTATTTATAATGCGCAATGCATTCTGGGCTGGAATCAGGATAAACATCAGGTGGATGGGAGTGTGTTCTTCCTGAACCTGTGTGCAGCGTTAGCATTAGCATTAGCACGTGTAATCCCTGATGATGTCATACAGTGTTGATGTTGTTGATGATGACCTTAGGTTTGTAGTACCGGCGCCAAACTGTGTTTATCCACAACAGTTTCTTCCTGCTCGTGCTTGACGGACTGCGGCGCCGCCAAAAGGTCACCACCAAAAGGTCACCTGTGGAACGATCCAATCGGGTCGCTGCATAAAATTCAGAATAAGCCGATTGTTTCTAAGAAATTTTAAAAAATCAAATCAGGCACAGCTTGAAGTCTTTGTTCTGGAAGAGAGGAGGAAATGATGACGCTGTGTTTATTTATGCGTGTTTTACAGATGTTGGATTCGGGGTTATGCCTGGATATTGGTATTTCTATAAACTATAATATTGTGAGTGTTTCCGTTGGAGTGTGTGTTTTTTGTGCGCCTCTCTAACCCTGAGTGTCCCCTTCTCTCACCCCCCCCCCCTTCCCCGTGTAGATCCCTCCACCTGAAAAGCAGATGGTAACACACGTCACGGTTACACAGAGGGTCGGATGAAAGGCCCAGAGTGTCGGACGATAATCAATTGATCGGAGCCAAAAGATTTGTGATCAATATCACTGAGGCTTCTCAAAAATTAAATTGATCTCAGTTATTCTCCATCTATATTTATTCTATATCCTATATCAGTCCGACACACTTGGCCATTTAAAGACGCTTAAATAACACAACTGCTGCCGGATTATTACTTGTTTGTGTTTGTTTGCCTGTTTGTTTGCTTGTTTGTTTGTCTGTTAGCAGGCTGAGATCTTTCGGAGCAGCAGGTTACGATTTAAGGAACGGTGATTTAAATTATGAGGAAAGCGATTGGGGAAAAAAATAACCTGATCACATCCCTATCGATCCGATTGATCTCAGGTATAGATGGCAGCCGTATAATTGAATCACTTTAATTTGGATGACGACGTTTCTTACGGAGGTGGAACAGCATGTTTTTAATTCGACTAGATTATAATTATTTTATGGTGTTGACAAAAAGCCCGGTAGCATCTCCAAATGTTAAGGAAATGGAAAAACGCGATCCAGAATTTACATCCTTGCCCGAATCCACCTGCAAATTTTATGAAGTCTTCCTCAGACGATGAAGATCCACCTCTGCAGAAATTGCGCAGGCAAACACGACAACTTGTCATCTCAACGCCTCCCCCAGCTCAGGGTGGTAGGGGTAGAATCACAGCTCTCCTCTGCTCCGTTAAAGTCAGCAATCAGGACAGATGATTAATGGTGCACACGTTTATTTATTGTTTGTTTGTTTTTGCTGCGATGTTTCCTTGTTGTAGATGCAGGTGTGACCGGGCGTCATGTGACTACGGTCAGGTGTAAGCTCGCTGAACTGGGAGCAGCCATTCTTGAAATCAAATGCGTTCCTCTCAGTGTTTCTGTTCAGGGAACATTATTAATGTTCTCCGTTACGCAGCAGAGGACTGAGTCTTTGTGCTGCGATGACATACCCATGCATAAATCATCAAATCGATCAATAAATCAAGACTACAATTGTTTTTTGTTTTTGTTTTTTTTTTATGGGCTTTAGCCGCGAGGAAAAATTTCCTCACATATTCCAAGTTCATGTCGATGAGGGTTTTAAAAGGTTAAAGGTCAGGAAAAAGAAAATCCAAATTTTTAATTAGAAAAATTGGATTCTGAATGGGATTTTTTATTATAATTATAACTTATTTTATCTTTAACTTATTTAAGTGCATGTTGGTATGGCTCCGCAGTAGAAACACGCTATAAGGGTTAGGGTTAGGGTCTCTCTCTTTTTTCCACCATCATCCCTTTAAAAGGGTTGAATTCCGTGACACAGAGATGAAGCCGCCCTCTATTGTTGGGTTTATTTGGCAGCATTAACCTGTCAGGAGGTCTTCACTGTGTCTTCATCTCTGTTCCCTGAGTGGAATAAAGACAGAGACGAGGAGGAGTGACATCTGGTGGCGAGCTCTGAGAAGGTCGTCTCGTCCCTGAACCTTAAACCGGTGTGTGTTTGTGTGTGTGTGTGTGTGTGTCGTGTATCCGCAGCCGCCTGCAGCAGAAGATTTCTCCCACCTTCCCCCGGAACAGAGGAAGAAGAGGCTGCAGGGAAAGATCGATGACATCAACAAAGAGCTGCAGAAGCTGCAGGACCAAAGGTGATGACATCATCAACCCAGGCCTTGAATCTTAAAGTCCTGAAGCGGTTTTGTGTTTCCGAGCTGTGACTCTATTCTCCCTCGCTTTTCGTCTTCAGCGACGCACTGGAGAAGATGAAGGGCGTGTACGAGCAGAACCCCCAGATGGGCGACCCCTCCAGTCTGGAGCCTCAGATCACAGAAACCAGCCAGGGCATCGGGCGTCTGAGGGGGGAGCTCACCAAATACGAGGTTCGTCCCGCATTTACGAGCTAAATGTGTTACGATGACGGATAAAGGTGGAGTGTGTGTGTGTGTGTGTGACGTCAGCATCCGGTGTGTTTCAGACGTGGCTGTCGGAAGCAGTGGGAGGGGAGGAGTCTTCCAACGCCATCAACAATAACACTCAACACGTGTAAGAACTCTCATCTGCTGTACAACAATAAGAAATGAACTGTGATCAATAAGGTTTCATTTAAATTAATGACGTAAAATCATCTATAAAATAAGATCCGGATTAAAGCCCTCCTCCAAAATAAAAGCATGCTCATAAAGGGGGATCAGGAGGCGGTGGCCTAATGGGACAGCCAATCAAATGCCTGACTAATTAAATGCATTTTAATCTCATACCTGCTAAAGGCCCCCAAATAAAGAATTTGAATTCTAGGACATTACAAAATTGTAGTGCATAACTAATCAATAGAATCCACATTTTTATGTATTGGTTAAGTGTCCTATATGAAGCTTTGTAAGCTAGAGGCCCCTGCTCCTCCTTGTCCGAGCCTGAAGACAGCTGGAGGAGGCTCTTCTTGGCTGCTGGCTCGTCCTCTGTGGGTTGAGGGGCAGCTGGTCCCGCTTCCGATCCTCGCAGCATCTCCGTTCCAGAATTCCCTCCTCACCTCTTTCCTGGGGTGTGTGTGTGTGTCCCTCCAGGGTCGTGGCGGTCGACCAGCCTCAGAACATCTACACCGACTTCGACGACTACGAAGAGGAAGAGGAGACGCCCATCGGCCAGTGCACCGCTCTCTACGTCTTCGAAGGTGCGTTTGAATTCTGGCATCCTGATTGCGTACGTCTCATTTCAGCCTCTCGTGTTTATTTATTTATTTATTTATTTATTTTACTGTATCTTTCGTCTCCAGGCAACGGCAAGGACACCATTTCAATTCAGGAGGGAGAGGTGCTGAGCATCATGGAGGAGGACACAGGAGACGGATGGATGAGAGTCCTCAAAGCCACTGGAGAGAAGGGTTATATACCTTCATCCTATGCCAAATTCGAACCATAACACACACACACACACACACACACACACACACACTCCCGTCCGATCTTTTATACCTTTAAGCTCTTTTAAAGACAAACTCCTGAATGTATTCCTGAACTCTTTTGTCGCGGCGTAACGTGACGACTTCATCATAGCGGCCTGAAGCTCTTATATCCACTCACTTGACTTTCTTGTTGTCGTTTCTAATAACCTGCTGAACTTCCTTTTTTTGTTTGTTTTTTTAACACCAGCAATCTGTTAAAGTAACTTTCCTGGAAGCATAATGTGATTTTTTTTTTTTTTTTTTTATCAAATTGATGTGATTTTTTTTATTTTATTTTTTTTTATTAATGACTAATAGCTGGACTAAAACCACTACTTTATCGGGCGCGGACAAAATGTAAATGCACTCCTCAGAAGAGCCACAGGATGGAATATTTTAGCCACATCTGCCTCAGATCATCACATAACTATGAGAAGCCAAGCTTTTAGCTTCCTCTTCATCAGCAAAATCTGCAGGAAAATCCTGTTTTACAAGACTATTAAACCCAATTAAAGAAGTAAAATTGCAGACTGACATGATAGAAGACGTTCAGAGAGAATAACAATTCATGAGTTCATCCTTTTTTTTTTAAAGTCATGGTGTCATATAGCTCTTCTTAAACTGTTTACACATTTCTTACACGTTCTGCTTTACAGGTTTTTATGTTTTCATCCACCAGACCTCAAAATCTGACTCTTGACATTTTTACAGACCTTTTACTGGGAGATGCTTCGTGCATCCCAACACCAGGGTTTTTAGTATTTTTTTAAAAATATAGCTCCTCACTGCATCACTGCCCAGATCGTCGAACCGTAAAAGAAATGTTTAAGCACTTTAAAAAAAAAAAAAAATCTTGACAAATAATTTTGACAAATGAATTATTTGCACCTAATTTTTAAAAAAATTTTTTTAAAATACTTTCTTCCCTTTTGAAATGTCCTGCATCTCTTCAAACGTGTAAACGTGTTCTTTCACTACATACGTGTGAAACCACCTCGGAGTACGGAACTCTGCACATGCGTCGTTCTGCACAGCAAAGCTTGGACACGGATGAGGAAGAGGAGGAAGTAGAGCGCTATTTTTTTATTTTTTTTTAGTGGAGGTTCTTTAAAAATCTCACTCCCATTGAGCCATTTAAGGTTTATCCCATCCCTTTCCCTCCCACTCTGTCCTGCACTCGTACTTTGCTCAACATTTAAGGGGTTTTATCGTATGATCCATTTTTAGAACGGAAATGTATTTACGTGTATCGTTTGAGTCATAAATTGAAATTGGAAAAAAAACAAAAATCTTGTCCTTTTTTCTTTTCTTTACGTCATCATTTATGAGAAATATTACCGGAGAAATCAGCCATGAAAAAATAAACCGATGCTTTTATTGCATTTGGAACAAATAAAATGAAGAAAACCTTTACAGCAGCGGCTCAAGACGATCCTCAGGATGTCACGAATGACTGACGACGGATTGAGAAAGCAGTTGTGGGGGAATGAAAAATTCACATTTGAAGCGTAAACAGAAGGAATTTTGTCTGTCAGATTTCCTGAAACAGAAAAACGAAACCAACACGTGTCCTCAGATCAGAACACATCGAAAATACAACTTTACAATTTATACTGGAGCTAAGGATCAGCAGTCTCTCGTGTCTAAAACAACTTTTCTTTATCTGCAACGTGCAGAAGCTCCAATGATAAAGCATTTCTTTATGCTTTCTAGCGAAGAAAGTCCTGATTTCGCCCATCGGGCATCAGGTCAGCAGGTCGGGCTCCTGGGGGAGGCTCTCCACGGGTTCCAGCTTATCAGAGAGGACACAAAGAATCTTGTCAAACTTCTCGTGGCGCTCCTGCCTGTCCGCCGCCGCGCCCGACTGACCCCAGAACAGCCGCAGGGCGAACTCTGTCCGGAAAGCCTCCAGCAGTTCAGGGATGGGCTCCGGGCCTCCTGCAGGAGCGGCGTGATAGATAGCGGTCAGACGTCACACCCCCCCCAGGGATGGAATTTAAAAACGTACACGGTTTTGTGGAGTGTAATACTTTATACTTTTGTGTTTCATGCCAGAGCGAAGGTGTGCAACACCAGGAAACGGAGCTGATCTTTTACATTCGGTGGGGATTCGCTAGATCAGAGGTTTTAACATTAACTTTGTTCAAAATGGTTTCATCAACGTTAAAATGGGCTTTGTGGGAAATGTAGTTTTTGGTCAAAGCACACTTTTTAACTTATTTTTAGACATTCCTGACCTTTTATGCACTCGCTGGCCACATAAAATGATGCAACGGGCCACATTTGGCCCCCAGGCCTTGAGTTTGGACACATGTGCTCTAGACTGACGATCAAACCTCATGTCTTCAGGTTAAAACAAACGATGTACGACTTTTTTTCGAGTGTGACAACGGCGTGATGTTCTCCAGTCGTGTCGGCGGTGAGGCGTGCGTACCTGTGAGCAGAGACTCTGCGTGCCTCTGGTAGTCCTGCTCGTGCAGCGCGGTGTTGCGGGCCGACTGGAGGACGTTGTAGAGGAGCTGACAGCCTCGCTCGCTGTTCTCCACCGGGTCCTCGCCCTCCATCAGCATCAGCAGAGGAACCAAGTGTGGCACAGCTACAGGACCACCAACTACAGAATCTACAGGAAGCAGGTGAGCCTTTACTGGATGCAAAGCGTTTATTAAAAAGGATCCGTAACACCTTGACGCACTCACCATCTCCCTCGTTCAGCGACTTCATGAACGGTTTGAGCTTCTTCTCGAATAAAACGGCGGTCTCCGTGTGGTTCCTCCTCAGCGATCGCCACGTCATCTCCAGTCGCATGATCTGCACGTACGCACAAAAGTGGATCGAACTTTGCTCCTGCATTGCCTGGAGAGGGAATGTTTTCTGGACATTCGCCCTACCTGAGGCATCTCCAGAGCCTTCATCACGGCGGAGAAGGAGTAAAGGTTGTGGGCGTGTTCCTTCAGGGCCTGAGCCAGTAGGATGAATTTATGTAAAACGGTTGCCCGCTGGTTGACGGTGCCTGTGCAGCCCAGAATGTCCACCGCGACTCCCAACGCTATCAGATGATGCCTAAATAAAAGAGGGATGTCCCAGACACTGACAAGGCTTCTAAAACATGATGTCAAAGTAGTTTTTAAATGTTTTCAACACTGGTAAATGGATCGGGCAGTTGTGTCGGTAATCAGATTAATCGCTCGGTGATAAAGCAGCTGTGACAAGTGAGAAAATATGGTTTATAAGATGTGATCGAACCAAAGCTAATCAATTTAATCTAACGATTTCATCCACTTTTAGTCTATAAAGTGTGTCAGCTGCATTTACCTTTCTAATAAATCTTGTCGTAGCTGGCACCCGTGTGGCAAAGTGACAAGCTCCAGCCCTGATCCAACTCCCATAATCCTCTTCTGCTCATCAGTCACCCCGGTGATGCGTGCTACCTGAAAAACCGCAACGCCCACGCTTTTATTGAAACGTTCCGAATGAAAACAGTCAAACTTCTTCACCACTTACAAATAATTATTTCTGATGGCGTGTTTGGTAAAGACAGAAGATATGGCGTTACCTGGCAGTCGACACTGAGCATGTGCAGAGCGAGGGTGTCGGCGCTGGATTGGTTGAAGAGCTCTTTGAGCGTCAGCAGGACGCTGGGCTCCAGAGGCCGGTTGTTCTCCGGTAAGAGCAGCGACTCAAACTGGTCCAACTGGAAACTGGATTCCAGCTCTACCTGTGGTGGTGAGAGAAAGATGTGAGAACAACACCAGCAGAGCTGACCTGTGTGCTACTCTGCCCCCTGCTGGCGAGAAGAGGTAACAACACCTTTTCAACATTAGAATCCTGATCAGCTTCTGATTCAATATTTGACTAAATAAGATTCCTATGAATTATTTATCAACCTCACTTTATTAAAAATCACAAGTAGTTGATATTATGACATTACTGTCGTGTGGCAATTTTGCTGCAGCTACCAATTATTTTCAGTTTCCTTTAAGGTCGGGTTTTATTCTCGACCGAGCTATTCATTATCTGGTCTGTGAAAGGTCAGAGCTGTGTCTGACAAAACCCGAAATACACACAACTATTCAAGTCTACTAGCTGAACTGAAATTTCTGAACTGTGCCACAGTGAAAAAAAATGGAAATCAATTACTGCCTGGAATGAGAAAGAGAAGTTAAAACACTTTAAAACTGTAAAAATGTCCAGAGAAAAATGTTAGTAATTAAGATTCTATCTAACTGATCTAATTAGACGATGCTGTTGAAGTACTCCAAAGCTCTCATGGCCGTCATGTCAACTGTAACAAAGAGAATTATTTATACACACACGCGGCTTTTCAAAATGCCAGTCTTCTGCCTCCCCTGCCGTCTTCTGGGGTATTAGTGGCAGCTGTGGGGATGTCTCGTTACCCTGCGCCTCCAGGAAGCCAAAGGAGGTCTCCGTGAGGCGGGCGCGGCTCTGCCACTTCTCCTCGGCTCGCAGGCGGTCCACGTGACCCTTCCGCCGGGACTGAGGCACCTGGACGCAACAGGAAGTGGTCATAAAGTCCTCGGATAGGATGTAAAGACGGCCTTCGAGATCTTCCCTTGAAGATCCGCTGAGATGCAGGTGAGGAGTTTGTTACCTGGACGACCAGCTCATCGTAAAACGAGGAGGGGTCGACGTCCGGGTTTGTTGGTGGGGGAGGGACGGCGTTTGGGAAGACGGCAGACACCCTCAGGGGTTTAGGGGGAGCTCTGGAGTTCAGCTGTCCGTCTGAACCTCGCAGCGTCGCACCTCCACCTGCAGGGATGGAGCACGTCATTTAGGAGGAGGAGGAGGACGAAGAGGAGGAAGAAGAAGAAGAAGAAATAAAATGTGGGCGTGGCTGCTACCTAGGTGGGAGGGGCGTGTGTTTCGTGGGCGGGGACTCAGCAGGGGTTCGCTCCCTGTGCGAAACACAGGCGAGATGGGGGCGGGGCCAGCGTCCTCTAACGGTACGTTCCGTGGAACACCTGGATGAGGAGGAGGAACACGTTGACGACACACAGGTGTGTGTGTGTGTGTGTGTGGTTCCTATAACACCATGACACACACATCCTGCATGCAGTGGACGTTAGCGGTTAGCGATGACACACACACGTTTAACACCGCCCACCCGTTCGTAGGTTGCTGTCAGACTGTGCCGACTGCAGCGACGGCCTCCGGCCCAGGTTCTCCAGGTTCGCCGGCTGACTTCCGCTCCTGCCCCCGACACAAAACTCATCAGCATGTTCACGCGTACTCGTGCAAACGTGCACGACGACACACGCCAACTTCCTCCCACCTCAGCAGCGGATTGATGACCTGCAGCATGTCGGCGTGCGCCGTGCTGAAGCTGCGTCGTTTGTTGGACTCGACGCGTCTCTCCCTGCCGCCGCCGCCGCCGCTGGGTTCGGCGTGTCGCTCGGTGATAACCCTTAGGGGTAGGGTGCGTGTGATTGGGTGGAAGATCACAGCACCAGAGGCCTGGGAAATTGGCCGACGCCCACCCACGTAGTAGCGGATCAGCGCTGGAACGTTGTCAAAGCGATCCTCTTCGAATTGGAACAGCTCCCGAGAGTAACCCTGTGGCACAGCGACGCACTTTTGACAAAACAAGTCCAACAACAGCAACGCAAAACTAAAAAAAAAACTTTAAAAAACTACAGTATCTGCACACAAACCTTTTTTGGACGCAGAATCACTCGTATGATCTTAAAGTGCATCGGCCCGTTCTTCCAAAAACAGCTCAAAACGTAGTCCCCCGGGGCGGAGCTCGAGTCCCGGACCAGGAAGTCCCCGTCCTGCTCCAGCAGAGACTCTGTCGCCTGGAGACAGACCAGCAGGTGAGGCGACAGGTGTGTTGATGTGTGTGTTATCCCATCTACACCAATGATATAAAGGGTTAAACATTTGTTTAAGGTGACTACCGGTTCTCCAAAGCTGTTTAAGAAAGTTTCTTGAAGACGTTTCACCTCTCACCCAAGAGGCTTCTTCAGTTCCGCTGGTGGCTGGTCTTATACCAGCTTACCTGGATAGAACCTACACAGTCATGACAACTGGGTGCTTGAAACTGAAGCTACCAGCAGGCTAACTGCATTAGCATTGAAAGGAGGACATCCAACGTCTGTCTGGTCGGAATCCGAGCAACAAACCCCTTTGAAGGACGCCGAACCAAACCTGTGGTTTAAAATCAGGCAAAATCTGGGTCGTGTTCTGGCCTTCAGCAACGACTGACTGAGTCTGGTGATGAAACACCAGGAAGTGTGACTCCACTGACTCATCCAGAGACAAGACTCATTCTGATCTTCTTATCTAACCCCTTTTGCAAGAATGCAAATAAGCGCATCTCCTAACGGTCAGCCTGTAGCTACATCTTTGTGTGCCGGTACCTCTCGTCCCAGCGGTCCGTGGTACCACGCGTGGCTCCTCGGGTCCTCGGTGCTGGACTTCAGCTCTTCCTCCAACTCTTTCTTCAGCGACTCCATTTCCCTCCGAGCACCAAACACCTTGGACAAACATTGGCGTCCCCAGACAGGGGTGGGGGGGGGTGGGGGTGGGGGATTTGCCGGAGTTAATCTGGATGTTTTCTGCCTTGACATTTTGAATGCGTGGAGCTTTTCGTCTTACCTTCAGCTGGCCGAAGTACACGCTGATGCTCTTCCTCTTGCTGCAAAACAAGACAGAAGAGATTTTCAGCTACTAAACCAAAAACCGTCAGGAGACTCAGAAAGCAGCGCCATGTTTGGAAGGCCAACCACCAAGGTCTGCGTCCATCGTTAAAAACTGAAGGACTTTTTATAGCCTAGCTCTTTTTCCTCCTTCCTTCCTCCCAAAGCTTCCACCTTCCTGCCGCTGCAGAGGTTCTCCCAGCCGTCCAATGAACAAACAGCCATTGTGGTAAACATACATCCCAGCCTACCTCTCTGTCTGCGAACATGTGGAAACAATGCTGAACATGTGTCTGCAGGGATTGTGGGGAGGGATGTGCAAAAACAACGGTGTTAAGTTTACTCCTGGCTGCACTGAGGTATAACACACACACACACACACACACACACACACACACACATGCACACACACACAGAGAGGCAAACACTCACTTTATTAAAAACATCCAGAAAAAACCCAACCAGTTACACAACAGCCCTGCAAAAAAATGTGAAGATCAATGGATCGATAATAAAAATCAATGGATCGATAATGAAAAAAATGTTTTTTTTAAATTCTAAAGCAGATGCGCGCGCACGCACATACACACGCACGCGCAAATAAATACAGCTCATAGTTTAGAGTCATCGTGGGGTAACGACATCCCGCGCGTGGGGCGTTGGCTCAGGTGAAACACCTGCGCTGAGGCGCGCGAAGAGTAACGTGACACCGCGTTTATAACCGTTCATTAAACGGTGTTATTAAGCGTCTTCCCCTATGTCATCAGATACTTCAAAGCTCACGTTACCGATACTCCATTACTTTCCAAACGGTGTCCTGGAGCAACAGTTCCCGTTAGCTTCCAATGCTACATGTAGCGAGGAGGAAATGGGCTAAACAAATAATAATAATAATAATAAACATAATAATAAAGTTGTATTTTCGCGGCTTGTTAAAAACAGAAGTATGGGTGTCAAAAAAAAATACAAACAAAAAAAAGTTCCACTCTGGTCCACGTCACCGCCGGTCGGTCCTACCTGTCTCCCCGCCTCACCGCTCCCGCGTCCCGGACCACATGTCCGACGGTCCTAACCGACACCAACGGACAACAGCTGACGAGTTCAACTGTTCGAGCGTTCTCCTCTCCGGTCACTCCCAGCTCCTCTCCCTCCCTCCCTCCCTCCCTCCTGTTCCTCCCCGCGCAGGGAGGGCGAGTCCTCACACGTTGTCCGTCTCCTCCTCCCCGCCCCAGGCCCCCGGGGGCCCCGGTGCAGGAGCACCGACAGCAGCCGGGCATTCCTCGGATACCGACGGGAGCCGCTTCACCTGGCACCGGGGGTGGGAGGCGTGGGGTGGTGGTGGGGGGGGGGGTGAAGGTGAATCTCACATATGGCGATGATTTAAAATCAAAGTTAGAACAACTCAACGCGTGTTTTTACCACAGCAGAAAAAAAAAGGGGTAAATATAGAAAAGAAATTAATTCTGAGTGTATTTCCTTGTGGATGATGTTTAATGAGAGTATTCTATAATAAAGTAAAAGAGATCAGCACATAACACACCTTCAGAATCAGACTGATACCTATTTATTTTTTGTAATCTATTGTGCTCCAACATCCATCCTTCCTCCATATTTCATTTAAATCCATTTAAGAGTTTTTATGTCATCTGTCCGACCATCCAGCATAAAAAAAACCCCCAAACTCCTGTCGGTTTTAGTTACCTCTGATATGGATGATCTTCAGAAAGTAGTTCACAGAACAGACTGTGGTTACCTGGAGCTGCTGGGACTGGGTTGGGCCTTTTTGATCAGGTGAGTATGACAAAAATATGAAGCTTCAAAAGGTCCAGGTTGTATTTATTCATTAAAATCCTGCTGGTTTTACTCAAATAAGTGTATTTTATATATATTTTATATCATATTGTGTTTCGATCATAGACAACTTTTTATTGAGCACAACAACTTTCCTTCACACACTCTGATGTGTGTTTTATGAAGCAGGAGTTAATTATTATCTAGATATGAAATTCCACTCTGGACGCGCCGGATCCTTCACACACACTGACCCACAACCACTATCACCACTTCACACACACACACATTCACACACAGTAATAAAACGGACCCCCGTGGGGGTCCAGATCACCTGTGTTTGGGGTCCTGGCTCTGCTCCGTCCCGCTTATAGCGTTGTCCTCCTTCAGGGGGCGGAGCTGCGAGCAGGAGGCGGAGAGGCGGTGCTTCTTACCGGACCGGTGGAGGCGGGGCAAAACGCTGTGACGAAACAGATCCTTCCTCAGCTCCACCTGTGGGGAATGGAGGCCACAGTCAGGCTGCTGGTGAAAGTAAGTCCATTATCTTGTTTATTATATTCATCTTTGGATGTGACATCATCAGCTCATGGCAGATAGTCATTCTTCTCAATTAGGGGCCATAAAGGGCCCCCAAGCATATGTTGAAAATACATTCAAAATTCATTTAGTACCTTACTCAAGAACATTGTGTACAGCAATACCTTGAGATTTGAGTTTAAATCATACTGATCTTGTAGGTTAAACAATTTTTTTTTCCATTTGAAACAACTAAAATTATTTTAATCTGTTCCAACCTTGTAAAACAGCCCCAGACCCTCTAAAGTATGAAAAAATATGAATACGTTTATCAATCAATAGACATGCAGACTTAAACTGTGTGCAATTAATTATATAGATGTTATTAAAAACAATGATAAATCATGAAAATAAACGCAAAAGTCACAAGAACACACGCGCTATGTCTTTACTCCACCAATGAGAACGAGATCCGGTCTTACTGATGTCGTATCCATCCGCCAACTATAGTGGGAAAGAACGAGATCCGGTCTGAGGTTATATTGTATCCCTCCGTTAACTAGCGGTGGTGACCTGAAGCTTGGATCTTTGCTCATTTGTTGAACAAAAATATGGATGGACGGCTCGTATCTCAAGATAGTACCATCATTTTTAAAAGAAAGACTTATCGACTGCCAGTTGTGAGACGTTTCTATGGTGTTACCCACAGATGGGCTGTTGTGCCCGTCGTCTACAGGTATAGCAGACCACATTGGAGAGTGGATCATCTCCACAGTGGAAGCTTTTTGTTCTCACCAGATCCATAGACGATCCCAGGGAGTACTTCCGGCTCACCCTGCGCCCCATCTTCACACCTGAGACGACAAGAGTGCATCTTAAAGGGATAGTTTGACAGTTTAGTAAATAACACTGGTAGATTTAGAGAAATATAAAAATCAGACGTTCCATACCGCTGTCAAAACTGTCCGGTAAACACGCAGCAGCTGAAACAAACAGGAAGTGTTAACTGGTTAACTAGTGAGACTGGGAGGTTCCGGTATGTTGTAGAGTCGGTTTAGCTGTTGCCTCATCTTTCAAGTCAGGATAAAAAACACATTTCCCAAAAGTATTCTTTAAATTGCTGTGCATACATGCAAGACTGTTGAGATAATCATATCAACCATTATGTCTTCAAAATATGGCAGTCATATAAAAATATAATCTAAACTATAGCTGTAATGACGTCTAGGGGATTAAGGATTAGTTTGTAGTCACCAGATTGTGGCTCGGTTGTCTGTTGCAGCTTTGAAAGCTGATGGAGAATGGTTTCTCTGTGGGTTCCATCTTCTATCCCAGCATCCTTCAGTTCTCCATCCGTTACGTGCAGCAAACCCTGGAGGGAAATGAAATCAGGAGAGAAACGAAAGGGATTACTGAGGTATAGAAGACTGTAGGGACTGAACATAAGGAAGGAGAAATGCACGCACCTCCAGACCATAATATTCCCTCTCCAGTGTCTTGGTGTACTGGGACAGGCCGATCTGTCTCAAACACCAGGCGATGGAGCGATTATTCATGTCTGAACAGCAAAGGCAGAAACGATAGCGATTACATGCCAGCACACACACACACACACACACACACACACACACACACACACACACACACACACACACACACACACACATGCTTCTACATGTTTGTGTCTGCGTGAGTTTTTGAGAAAAGCACAAATGGAAGACATCAGCTCACTGTTTGAAACCGGACAAGCAGAACGCTCCGGCGTTGTTTGCCTTGCAGCAGCTGCAGAATGTCACGCCTACCTGTTGACAGGAGCCACCGTGGAATTCTGGGATACGTCTTCCTTCTCTTTTCTTGTTATTTTTTCCAAAATCACATAATACCACTTACCTCTCTAACTTCCCGCGCTTCTGTCTTCTTTGCAACCTCTCCCCATTAAAACCTACCTCTCACTTTTTGTTTGCGGTGACAGTAGAAAACCCGCTCCACCTCGAACCTTCGGGGGTCAAGCGAGAAGCCAATCAGATCGCGCCGTGGGTTCGCATTACTCCACAGAAAACGGCAAATCACAGCGCTGGGAATTAGCATGGGGTTCTCCGGAGGCGGGCGGTGCACGTCGAGGCCTGTCGTGACGGAGAGATGCAGTTGGGGGAAAAACAAGAAGAAGGATATGAAAATGTGAGAGAGTTATGCAGCTGTCAACATGTCAGGTCAGAGGCAGGCATGCATACATCTGTCTGTCTGCCTGCCTGCCTACCTGTCTGTCTGTCCGGGTTGGATGTCAGGTGGAGGTGATGCGTATAAGGCTGACACCTAGTGTTTCAGGAACGTGGCTTCAGCCTTTTTGCTTCAGCTTAACGTGCACTGATATTAAAGAGGGGTCTGAAATAAACTATAATGGATGATAACTCCCCTCTTTTACCTTCATTTTCCTCATTAGTCTGTTATATCAGGGAAACATGCTGATAACTCCAGGAGAAGCTTTTGATCCAGTGATTCATCTTCACCGAGGGCCACATCAGCATGATGTCTGTCCTCAAAGGGCCAGACGTAACTAATAAATGTAACTCAAAGTAACGTAAAATAAATGTAACTACCCATTAATGTTAAATAACTCTGAATTTATTACTTTTTCAAGTTATAAACATTACAGTTAGACAGAAAAAAAATGTGTTTGTTTCTCTGTTATAACATAAATCCTTTTAATTTGTCAGGTTATTAAACCCACAGAACTCCATCCATCAAGGACTATCCGATGAATAAAGAAAAATAACATCAAACACTAGTTAGGACTTTGTTCAAAACGTTTTTGTCAAAGTTAAAATGTACTTAATTACTGCATTGTGGGAAAAGTAGTTTTTGGTCAAAGCACACTTTTGATTTTTAGACACTTTGACCTTTAATGCTCTCGCAGGCCACATAAAATGATGTGGAGGGCCACATTTGGCCCCCGGGCCTTGAGTTTGCCACATGTGCTCTACACACTCATAATAAATACCATTTCATATAAATATCACACGCTTCTATGGACCTGCAACAAACATAGCCGTGGTGGCAGCTGCAGCTCGATGTGTGCAAGTGTATGTGTATATATATGTGTGTGTGTGTGTGTGTGTGTGTGTGTGTGTGGGTCTGTTGTGAGTGTGAATGCGATAGCGACACAATGTGTCAGAGGAAAAAGGAAGTTGCGGGGTGAAGTCAGAAAGCCACCAACACAGTGCAGCTCTGCAGAACACCCACCACGGAAGAACGGCACAACGACAGCGCCGAAGTCTGACAATGAGATAGTGAAAGGAAGACGGGGAGGCGAACATCGAGACAGAAGGCACAGAGTCGCCGGCAGACACTGAAGGTGAGAGTTGACTGTTTTATTCTTCTTACATTAGGATTCAAAGAGGAAATTATGAGGCTCTCTAATGGAGAAGTGGCTTTTCTGGTGTTTTACTGGGCTTCCAGGAGGCCTCTTTGGTTTTTTACTGTGAAAGGATGGAGTGTTAGTGACAGAACTGAATTAAAAATATTACCAAATTATTTCTACATTCCAGTTGTGGTCTAGTAAAAGAATAAATAGGAGTTTTGTGAGAGGTTTTCTGCTTTATTTGTGTGACGCAAGGCTTAAAGTTGTCATGCTCTAACAGGTTTTATCTATTTCTATCTGTCTATCTGTCTGTCTGTCTATCTGTGAGTGATCTTTATCTTGTAGTCGTGCAAAATTGAGCAATAAATCAATGTATTTGTATTCCCTTCACCGCACAGATGGAGATCAATGAGGAAGAGTCAATCTCTAATATAAAACTGAGTCATTTAATGTGATTGATGTAACCCCTGATCGATTTCTTAACAGATTAAGTCATCAATAGGGGGAGTTCCCCTGTAATTTGACATTATAATTATTTCAGAGAACAAAGATGGAGTTGTGGCGGCAATGCGCGTCGTGGCTAATCCACTGCCGTGTTCTTCCTGATAACCACCGGGTCACGTGGGAGAGCTCAAAGGTAAATGGATGGTGTCACATGATCGCGCGTCCCGTCTTTTGTTTTGTTCTTAGTGGATTTTGGGTGTGTGTTTTTCCCAGGTGTGTGACCTGGCTCAGGCTCTGAGAGACGGCGTGTTGCTTTGCCAGTTGCTCAACAACCTGATGCCTCAGGCTGTCAACCTGAGGGAGATCAACCTGCGCCCGCAGATGTCCCAGGTAGGGCATGTCCGTTTCCATAGCAACAGGGACGCAGACACAAAGATGTGATAGGGAAAGAGGCCACATGTTGAAGAATTGGCCCAAGTATCTTGAGGGAAGTCCTTGACCCCCATCTGTTGGGATTCGGTGTGGTTTAACACATGTGACTGGGTAACGAGGGGTTAATGGGCTTTGACACACGCGTGTGAAACTTTGGGAAACACTGTGAATTCCTGAGTTGTTGAGAAACATCCGCCGGTTACCAAAAGACGGGAGTCCACTCCGACTTGCTCACACTCACGTGGTTGAGGACGTTACACAAGTAGGGGAGCTCTGGTGCGTTTGTGCAACCGGCTTCTGTGTGTGTGTGTGTGTGTGTGTGTGTGTGTGTGTGTGTGTGTGTGTGTGTGTGTGTGTGTGTGTGTGTGTGTGTGTGTGTGTGTGTGTCTGTGTGAACATTTCCCCTTTTCGGGGAGAAGGCGAGTGTAACCGATGTAGGAAGTTGTGTTAACTAAACGCCTGACGGTAGATTTGTCCGTCGTCCTAGATCGTCTAGTTCTGTAGGCATCCTCCTGTTCCCTGGAGGATGAATCCACACAGTAACTGAAGCGGTACCATTTAGACGGACGTTGAAAGTGTGATCAGACAAATAAAACAGAAAAATGTTGCTTTTTCTTCCTTTTTCTAGTTCCTGTGCCTGAAGAACATCCGGACGTTTCTGGCGGCGTGTCAGGCAAAGTTCAATCTGAAGAAGAGTGAGCTGTTCGAGGCCTTCGACCTGTTTGACGTTCGTGACTTTGCAAAGGTATAATCTACCTACTTACCAACCTACCTACCTACCCACCTACCTATCGAACCCAACGCGACCCGCTGTAAAGGGTCTGATACAGATCAGGACTTCGGCTTGTGGTTCCTGAAGAATCTTATCCCATTCCTCGTGGACAAACCTCTGTTCTGGAACAATCCCGGTCCACCTGCTGAATCCCCTTCGTCAGATCCCAATCAGACGACTGTGAGGGCCTCTGGAATGATCCAAGACTTCTTCTGGCACCAGGTCTTGGGGGACTCTGAGATCTTCTTGGGATTTTCTCTCTTTCCGACCTTCCTCTTCCCCACAGATAAAGATGTTTCCTGATTCTTGATGGAATCCATCATCTGACTCCAAACCTCTTTGTGCTTAACAGCCTGAACAGAAAACAAGACTCGACTGCCGGAGTCGGTTTATGAAGGCTGGCGCCGCGTCGCACCCGCATCTGGTTAACAAATGCATTCAGAGGGCTGAATCATTTTGACATGGCTGTCATCGTCAAAAAATAAATTGTGTTGAATTAAAGACTAAAATCCATTGCGTTAATCCATTTGATTGGTTCTGGATGGATTTGGTTATAGCAAACAGCTGACATTAGGTTTTGGGTGATAAACTGAAGGGGGGGGGGGGTTGCATCATTTTGCTTCCAACCGTTTCTGTCTTTCTGAACCGCTGTGATTCTTCAGCTTGCAGTACAACAAGTAGCTCAGACAGGAAGTAGTTTGGTGATTTTGAGCTCCGAACAAAGGATTCATGTTTCTCTTTTGCTTTCGATCCACTGCAGACTCTGCACTTTAGTGTGGATGTGTTGGATTTGTGTGTAAAAAGAGGAACAAGTGTGTTTAAGAACCAACCCAGAGGTCGTCCTCTACTTCACCTTCAATTAATTCTTATGAACTTTCTGTCTTCTATTGAATATACAGTACATATTTAATAAAACCAGCTGTGTCACCATAGTCACACGTTTTCATCAATAATGAGGATATATATCGGATGTTTTTGTTGATCTTGCAAATGTGATGAAGGTGTGAAGTCTGTTGTAATAGCACTCTGGGCTAAGAACTAGTACATCTAGGATCTCTAGAAATCAAATTAATCTTAAGACGATTAATATCATGTAAAACATTGCTAGAAAAAATTATTTCTGATGAGGGAAAGTAAAAAAGAATCACAAAATAAGGATTGTTTGTGAGATTTTCTGTTCGTGATCCTAAAGGCTTTTCTTCATATACACATTTTTATTTGTCTCTGGCAATTTTACGTTTCTACACCTCGTGGGAAATTTTCAACTTCAAATATAGTTTGCAGTTATCGATATTTAAAACACATTGAACCAGGCTAGGCAGTAATAGTAGAGCTTGATGCTGTTGTGGTTTTGATCCCATCTGGAATGAGACGTGGTTGTCGCGGCGACGCTGCAGTTCATCCGTCAGTCAGAGTGAAACCAGCTCAGTGGGTCTCAACACTGTCTCAACACTCCTAATGCGTGCGTCCTTGTCTGTGTGTGTGTGTGTGTGTGTGTGTGTGTGTGTGTGTGTGTGTGTGTGTGCGCGACAGGTCATAGACACCCTATCCATCCTCTCTCATTCATCCCTCGCCACACAAAGAGGATTTCAGTGAGTATTTTTCTGTCATGTTTGCATAATTTCGGTGTTTTAGCTGGTAACGGCGGTTCAAATAACCAAAGCTCACTTCTATCTCTCTCCACGCCGTTTTTTTTTTGTCACGCCCTTTTTCCTCAGGCCGTTTCCTCTGGAAGGATGCGCCCCAGACGACGATGTCTACAGCGGTCTGTCCGATCAGATAGAGTAAGCCTTCCTCGTCATCGCTCTGTTTTCTTTTCTTCTTCAGCACATGTTTTAAACTCAAGGGCCAAATGTGGCCCTCCACATCATATAATGTGGCCCGCGAGAGCATGAAAGGTCAGAGTGTCTAAAAATAAATATAAGCATATTTTTTTCTGTGAAACTGAAATGTTTGTAACTTAGATTACATTGAGTTACATCTACACTTTCTTGGTGAGAAGGAGTTCGACACCCCTGTTCTGTAGTGTGTTCCGCAAGCGTGACCTTTGACCTCTCTGGGGAGTGTGTTGTGATTTTCCCCAGTATTATGATGCTGTATGTATGTGTGTGTGTGTGTGTGTTTTATCAGCGACACGCTGGACGATGACGATGACCTGTACGACTTTGTGGAGGATGAGGAGGACGAAGGAGATGAGATCTATGAAGATTTGATGCGGACAGATGAACAGCCTGAAGCTGTGAGTGGAGCCAAAAATAATAACCCCTCACACACTGTAGCTGCATGTGGTTGCCATGACACCCGAGAAACACATTGAGTTGTGCAGAATTTGCAGACCAGACCAGGCCCTGTCCAAGGAAAGGTGTTCTGTGTAAATGTCATCCAGCTGGAGAAAAGCTTTTGTAAATGAGGCCTCAGGAGAGTCAAGGTTGAAAAATAACAAGAATTTAAAAAAAAAAAATCAAGAAAATACATTTGAATTTCAAAATCCTAACTGCAGAAACCACGTCCACAGTATTCTGCTTCTTTTTCTGTTTTTAGGCATTATTGGATTATAAGGGACAAAAAAAAAAAAGACATACAAACCTTCACGCTCCACATAACATCCTTCATGGCTGACATAAAAACATCCTCCAGTTGTTTCATGCATCATTTGACATTTCCCTGTTTGTCGCGGCAGCAGAGGACCGGCGTGGACAAACGGGAGTGCTGCCTGCAGGAGCTCCGACAGACAGAAGAGAAGTACTCCGACACCCTGGAATCTATCTTACAGGTGTGAACACATTCCCAATCTGTTCAAAACAGACACGCCAGCTTCCAAACGGTCGCTTATGTGCACGTTTAAAGAGGGAATAACACACTCCTTCTGTTCCACGCAGCACTTTATGAAGCCTCTGGAGAGGTTTCTGCAGCCACAAGATATTGAGATTATCTTCATCAACATAGAGGTTTGGGGCGGATTATCTACACACCTGGTTCACCCTCATGCCTGCTGTTTTTGGGGGTTTTTTTCACATGCATTTTGTTTGTGTGTGTGTGTGTGTGTGTGTGTGTAGGATTTAGCCAACGTTCACCATAATTTGTTAGAAGAAGTTCGGACTTCCATCTTCAATTACGGCGCCAAGAACCTGCACCAGGTGTTTCTTTCCTACAAGGAGAGGTACCCAGAAACACACCTGCACACAATATCTGTTGTGTTAACACTACACACACACACACACACACACACACACACACACACACACACACACACACACACACACACACACACACGCGTGTGATGTAATCAGGTGTTCTTACACCCCTCCTCCTGACAGGTTGTTACTGTACGGACGCTACTGCAGTCAGGTGGAGGCAGCAACCAAACGCCTGGACAACCTTTCCAACACGAGGGAGGATATTAAAATGAAGCTGGAGGTGAGAGGACAACACACACACACACACACACACACATCATTTTATTTGCTTTCGTGTTTGTTTTGCTTTTGGTTTGACCTCATTTATTTCCCTCGTAGGAGTGGGAAATAAATTATCTTCTCATCTAATGTCGGGAAAATTATTTTTATTGATGAGGATGAGCAGTTAAAGGAAAATAAAATGATTATACTTGAGATGATAAACACAGGATTCCAAATTCTAGGAGTAGGATTTTTCAAGATCGCTTAATTTGGCGTGAGTTCATGTTGGTTGATGACTTCACTTCCTTCTCTCAGGAATGCTCCAACAGAGCGAACAGTGGACGCTTCTCTCTCAGAGACTTACTGATGGTCCCGATGCAGAGGGTCCTCAAATACCACCTGCTGTTACAGGTAGGTTTGCACACCTGTGAGTGTTGTTCGCCTCTACTTTGTGCTCTCACTAGTGAGTTTTACTGTTTGTGGTCACCAGGAGTTGGTGAAGCACACCACGGACCCCGCAGATAAGGAGAACCTACGCACGGCCCTTGATGCCATGAGGGTAAGCGTGCATCCATGTGCTAATGTCGCTAACTTCCATTTCTGGTGTTTTTTCCCCCCCTGTACTATAAGGCGCACCTTCAATGAATGGCCTACCGATAAACTTTTTCATATATAAGGCGCACTGGATTATAAGGTGCACAGAAGATTAAAAGCTTTTAGGTGTGTCTTATAGTGCGTAAAATACGCGTGTGTTTCCAGGATTTGGCCCAATGTGTAAATGAGGTGAAACGAGACAATGAGATCATCAGACAAATCACCGCCTTCCAGTTGTCCATAGAAAACATGGTGAGGCGTCATCGTCCTCCATTCATCCTCTGCTCTTTGGCGTTATTTGGATCTTCTTCTCACTCTCCTGGTCTCGTCAGACCCGGTCTCTAGGTCTCTACGGTCGCCCCAAGATCGACGGCGAGCTGAAGGTCTGCAGCCCGGAGAAAAAGTCTAAACATGACAGGTATGGATGTGTGTGTGTATGTGTGTGTGTGTGTGTTTTCATGTGTTAACACCGTATATCTAATCTCTGGATGTTCCTTAGATATGCTTTCCTCTTCGATAAGGCCATGTTTGTGTGCAAGAAGAAAAGCGGAGAGACTTTCGAGTTGAAGGAGATCATTGAACTACAGCACTACCAGATACGGGATGACGTCTCAGGAGAAAAGGACAATAAGAAGGTCCTCCTTGTAAATGTAACCCAGACAATTTATCTGTGGAGTGTAAAAGCTAACAGTGTGCTCCCGTGTCCACAGTGGTCCTTTTTTTTTCTTCTGCTGGACGGCTTCGGGAGGTCAGGGTACGATTTATTCTTCAAGACCAGGGAGGTGAAGAAGAAATGGCTTGAACAGTTTGAGATGGCTATGTGAGTTATTGTAGAGTTATTGTGAGTTATTGTAGGATCATTTTCCTCCAGATGCTCTGATTTTTCACGTTTTCCTAAAAACATTCACGACTGGACATTCATTTACCCTGGCTTGATCAAAATCATCCATGATTCACGGTTGCAGATCAAACATGTGTCCAGAGAACGCCACCGCCAACAACCACGACTTCCAGATGCACTGCTTCGAGGAAACCACCACCTGCAAGGCCTGCTCCATGCTCCTGAGGTGCTTTTTTTTCTCACAAGTTCCCCTTCTGATTGCAGTTCATAAAAAGTCTTCATAATATTTCTGTTTGTTTTTCTGCAGGGGGATATATTTCCAAGGCTATCGCTGCACGCGCTGCAAAATGGCAGCGCATAAAGAGTGTTTAGGCAGAGTTCCCATCTGTGGACGAAACTCAGGTGTGTGTTTGCTTCTGATTCTTAATCCATGATTCTCATGGATTACTGGAATTATCAAGTACATTGATCATTCTCTTCAAATTACAGATCATTCTGGAACAATAAGGAAGGTAAGTCTGTTCGGATGTTGTCATGACAATGAATGAACTCTAATGCAAGTGTCAGCCTTTTCATGATACCTTTGTGTGCATGGATCAGACTTATTCCAGTTCTTTTCTCTTCTGCTCCTCCAGAATAAAACACAGAGACACTCCGGACATGTCAGCATAGGTCAGGAATTAATTTCTTAAACATTCCGTTAAAACCTCGTCTGTCAGATCTCCTCCCTCAACTCTCTCCTTCCTGTTCTCTTAACAGGATTTCCCAAGATGGAGGCGTGTCAGGAGTATTTCGGCTTACCGCCGCCCCCCGTGGGCTTCGGTCAGCCGCTTCACCTCGCCAGAGGGGACATCATCGAGCTGACCCAGGCCGATCCTGACCTGCCGTGGTGGGAGGTAGGTGCTGAAAGCCGACAGGGTCACGCCTTATTGAAACGCTGAGCTGAGTTTCCTGTGGTTACTGTGTAGGTGTGAGATGTTCGGAGTCATCAAAGCCTGCGTTTACTTGTTGGTGAAAGCAAGTGGGAAGTTTTAATGCTCTGAATGTGTTCTATGTAAACGGATTCACAATATTCATTTCCATTTTTCCTGTTCATCACTTTTTAATCCTGTCGTTCTGATGATTTATTTATATATTGCGTCCGTCCGGCCTGTGATTTTAAATTGCGTGCTCCCTTCAGGGTCGAAACCTGACGGTGGGACATATGGGTTGGTTCCCCTGCCAGAAAGTTCAGCCCTACATCCATGTGAGTAGGACGCACCAGCTGACATAAACTAAACAATAAAAACCCTTCAAACTGATAATGAGATAAACACCTGAATGACACTCACACATATTGTATGTCATTATTTAAATATCTAACCTCTGTGTGATCTCAACCCACCCCCCCCCTTCCCAGACTGAGACCCCTGACCTGTCCGGCTTCCACTGGTGAGTATCATCTCAAAACTGAATAGCTTCTTTCTTATTTAGTCTATAAATGTTACACAGGAGAGCCTGTAGTAACATCTTACTGCAATATTTCCCAAAACAGTCAATTTATTTTTTGGTGATTTTAACAAAGAGGGCCTTAAACGCCTCATCGATGGATCCAGTTTTTCTCACCTGCTACAAAAGTTTGATCATAAGACCCTAAGATTCTGTTTTCTACTTTTCTTCAAGGTTTGCGGGGAACATGGACAGAACTGCTGCCAAAAACCTCCTGATGTCTCGATCTGATGGGACCTTCCTGGTGCGGCAGAAAGATGGTGGGGAGTTCGCCATCAGCATCAAGTAAGCAGGATTTAAATACTCGAAGCACATTTGATGGAATTTGAACGTCTTTTAGCTGCATGTCCTCATCCTCTCCCACATTTCCTGGCATCACTTCAATTTCAATCAAAAATAAATGCAGATAAATGACAAAAAGGAGAAAAACTAAAAAAATCCTCATCCTTTCTGCACAGTTTAGTTGAGTGATTTTATCTCTCTCGCATCTTCCTGTTCTTCCAGGTTCAACATGGACGTCCGACACATAAAGATCACATCCATCGAAGGGCTGTACCGCATCAACGACAAGAAAGCGTTCAAGGGTTTAATCGTACGTCTTACGAACACCCTAAGAAAGTCCAGGAGAAATGCAGCGTGTGCTTCTCACACTGTTCTCCTTTTTTCTTCTGGCTTCATAGGAGATGATCAAGTTCTACCAGCTGAACTCTCTGAAGGAGTGCTTCAAGGAGGTGGACACCACGCTGCGAACGCCTTACAAACAGCCAGAGCAAAGCAACTCGCCCAAAAACACGCCAAAAAGCACGCCCAACACCACGCCAAGTAAAGTACCTCTGTGTCACATCACACATTATTGTGATCACGTTATGGTTCTGGTATTTTTGGTTAAAACCAAGAGATCACGTCAGTGTGGTTCATCCTCTGGGTACCACAGATGTCTTTAAATAATCTCCAAATTCCAGTTCATCCCCAGTGCCGTGTCACTTCCTCTTTCATCCCCATTCATTCCTACCCACTCGGTCCTGTTTGCACTGTCTGACAGGAGGCAGCATGAGGAGTTTCGGCATCGCGAGGGCCAGGTATGACTTCTCAGCCAGGGACCGCTCAGAGCTGTCGCTGCACGAAGGAGACACCATCAAGATCCTCTCAAAGAAAGGTCACAGCGGCTGGTGGAGAGGCGAGGTGTACGGCCGGGTAAGACGTTTGCATGAAACCTGCCTTTAAGACAAGTACTGGTTCGAACCATCATGTCAAACCTGTTCCTGGTTTTTCAGGTGGGCTTCTTCCCAGCCAACTATGTGGAGGAGGACAGCTCTGAATACTGCTGACATGCACATTCAGAGATCCAGTGCGTGTAACATCAACTATATTCTACATATTAGGGGTCTAACTGATGCCTTGAGTCCAATGGTGGCGTTAACCCACAAGCACGAGTGTGACTGACTGCGAGTGTGAAAGTGTTGGTCTGAAGACTGTTGATGTGAATAAAACTTTTTCTAAAACCTTTGAAAACGTTTTTTTTAAAAGATTTTTAAGTACAACTGACACACCAGGTCAACTTCAGTCAGTACACACACAGCAATGATTCTACCATAATGGAAAATAAATTACAAACTACTAAAGCAATAACAGATGCAACAGATTTGTAACCTTCAATACTCTACAAACATTATATATATATATATATATATATATATATTCAAATGAAGCAGTGATGAAATCAGTAAAAATAACATTTAGATACTGAAATGTTAGAAATTCCAGAGTTCAATCTGCTGGAGTTACAAAAACGACAGTCACTCGTAAGTAGCTTGACTTCTTTTAATTCCAAAATAAGACAAAAACTGTAAAACAGCAAAGCTTTCATATAATCTGTGAGCACAATTAGTGAGCTAAAGCTCGAGGACACATGATGTTATGCGCTTTCTTCTCCAGCGATGCTGCTTCATCGCTTTCAGTTTCAGCCACATTGAGTGTGTGTGTGTGTGTGTGTGTGTGTGTGTGTGTGTGTGTGTGTGTGTGTGTTTAACAAGCAAGATGTTTGTCTGAGTAGAATTGTCTTGGGGGGGAGGGGGGTCTCTGATCTATTGGTAGTACAGCTCCAGGTTCATCCCATCATGGATTTCATCTAGAAGTTGTGGTTAAGTTTAATAGATCTGAAAGTTTAAAGCATAGTAATACGCTTAAACTCAAATCACACAGTATATGTAAAAGATCGGTTAATCAAATGATGCAAAGTGCATCCTAACAATGGGTACGGATTTATTTTCTCAGGTGAAGGTCTATTAAAATACATTAATAACAGAACAGGTTGTTATCAGCTGTAGTTTATAAAAATTAAAACATATTTCTTGTCCTCTACAACTGAAAATGTGACACTTTTGATGATTATAGCTGCAGTAATATACAGACAACTATTAGCTTCTGTTACTAACTTGCGATCTCCTGTTGTAGCAACAACAAAGTCAACAAATAACGATATAAACAGGTGCTGCATTATCAGTACAGCGTTAGATCGTTTTAATAAGGATACAGTCACCCAGAGTCACGTGGTCCTTGAATATTGTATACCTGTGGGAACAGAAAAGGAACATTTATTAAGTGACAACACAAGCAGCATCATCACAGGTAAATAAAACATCGCTGTGGTTAAATAGACCATGTTTTCAGAGGAGCTTCTCACCATTTCTTCAGTACAATTCTGTCATGATGTGTTCCCGTCTGGGCAGCAACCAGCTTCTTCAGATCCCCAATGCTGTCCTCGGGGCTGAAACACGGGGTTAAGGAGCTGGTTTCTTGTTAGCTAACATTAACAGTAAGTGACATGTGCATTTTTAAATCCTAGTTTTCGTTCTTTAAAGGATACTTGCACTTGACCCGGACTTTCTTGCCCAGGCGATCGTTGCAGACGACCTCGATCATCTTCAGCTCCTGTAATCAGAAAGAAAAGGTGACGTTAGCACTGACGTGTGTGAAATATGTTTACAATACAGCTTCTACAGTCCCATATAAGTAGTTAGAGACTGATGCTTTTGATTTAAATTCTTTATGATGTAAAATAAACGATATAATTCAATTATTTCCCAAAGAAAACAGTTCATCGTTAGCCAGCATGTTGTTGTAAAGCTAGCAATCGTCCGCTACAGCTCATCCTGTTGTATTGACAATTGCGCATGATGTTAGAAAGTATACAAAACCGATTTCCTATGATGTAAATATCGACCTTATATTTATTTAGTAAGATAATAATGATTGGTGATATGTGATATTCTTACCCGAATAAAGCAAATTATAATATTTTCCTCAAATCCTCCAAAAAGCTCACGGCGTCGCTTCTTTTTAACGTAGTCCGTCCGATTTGTGGCGCATGTCAACCTCGCGACCAATCAAATGGTTTGGATTATAATTGACAGTCCACATCAACCTATCGTAGCACAGACATCTCCTTTGTAGCCGCCTTTATGTGTATGTCTGCTCCCAAACAACTCGCACCGTAAATACTTTCCAAAGTGTTGTAATTTGTGTAGCTACAGCTCAATATATCACAGAAATAAAAATGGCAGACGAAGAACAGTTACCACCTGGGTGGGAAAAGAGAATGAGCCGCAGTACAGGTAAGGAAAACGAACCCAGGATAGGCTAAAATGGGCTAGCTATGTGCTAGTGCTGAGTAAAGCTAGCTTGCTAACTAGCAGCTACATCATCGTTCTGCGATGAGGAAAATATTCCGCGTTTACATTTAACAGGGACGAGATTAAACTAGCGAACGTAAAATATCCATTTATAAGTAAACTGCTGTTTGAATATTTGTACATTACTTCTTAATCGATGCACCCTGACCCATTCAAACGGGCTCCTGTGGGGCCCTGTGTGACGTCATATTGCTACAGTGCATAACCCGCAATGATGGCCAGACTCACTTCTATTGTTTATGTTCAGATGCTTAAAGTCTCACCTTTGTGGACTCTAATCCAATTAAACCCTTAAGAAATTACTATTGTAATTATAATTTTCCTCCATTTTTTAAATGCTGTCACGTGATTCAAACTGTCTGACAACATGTCTATCCCATCCCATCTTCTGATGGGATGGGATAGACATGTTGATTGACACAAAGACGGAGTGTAATCATGTGCAGCATCCCACAGTGAGGACAAAGGGGGTCCATTGGACCACTGACAGACATCTACAGTATTTACCAGTTAGACAAATGGCAGTTAATGGCTCTTTCTCTTTGCCCCCCCAGGAAATGTCTACTACTTTAACACCAAAACCAACAGCAGCCAGTGGGAACGTCCAAGCGGAGAACCAGACAAGGTTGCCATGTGAACATTTTACAAGTATTTGCTAGACATAAAAACACTTGGAGTGTATTTACACACTGCTTTGGAGCATCAACACAAACGTGAGACTGTATTATGTTGTGATGATGAAACTATTTGTCTTATTTGGGCAAAGTGTCAGTCTAAATGTAAATGCTGACCTCTGGTGACGTATGCAGGTGATTTCACACTGTGGATTAAGTCCCTTTGAAATTGTTATTATTATTGTTATTTCAATCTGTATTGTCTTTTCTTTCCATAAATGCAGCAAACAGTTGTGCAGTATGCTAAAAAAAAGGCAGTAAATTAAATTTATTTGTCAGTAAATTAGTGTTTTGTTATTGGAATATCCTTCCTTGCATTAATGTAGTCGATCATAACTGCTAATTTCTGATCTGTTACGGATCAATAAACAATTAGTCATTCATTACAGCTTAAAAATCAGCTAAACTGACTGATCCTGATCATAGAGAACAATTTTTGACGTCTCTTCCTGATTCTAGGATGTTTTGACACTTCCCGTTTGTTTATTTGTTTGTTTGGTTCGTCCAGGTACGTTGCTCTCACATCCTGGTGAAGCACAATAAGTCACGTCGTCCTTCTTCTTGGCGGGAAGAAAACATCACACGAACTAAAGATGAGGCCATGGAAATTATTCAGGGTGAGTTTGACGCTACGGAGGAAGAGGGAATGTTATTTGATCAGGATTGACCCTTGTTTACTGTTTTATTTACTTCTCTATGCTATGTAGGGTACATAAAATCCATGAAGTGTGGTGACGCCACGTTTGAGGACTTGGCCTGTAACTACAGTGACTGCAGCTCAGCTAAGAAGAATGGAGATCTTGGATTATTTGGCAGAGGTACAAACTGATGTACATGTCGCACACAAGAATGCATATTTTTTGTAATATGTGATAAAGCTCTTAACATGTGGCTGATTATTTAATCACAATAAGGCATGGTATCTGTTTTTATGTTTCAGGTCAGATGCAGAAGCCGTTTGAGGACGCTTCCTTTGCTCTCAAAGTGGGAGAGATTAGCGGCCCTGTTGTCACCGACTCGGGTGTCCACGTCATCCTACGTTTGGGCTGAAAGGAAGCATGCATACACACACACACACACACACACACTGCAGACCAGCCCCACCAGACCCAACCTTTCTTCTCATGAAACCTGCTATCAGATAAACAAAGCTTATGGGCAGAATTGCGTAATTTGAATGTGAACTTTTTTTTTTCAAGCGCCATGTGAATAATTAAATTCTCTTCAAACTAAGGAGCATTGCAGACCATTCCTGTCAGACCTCAAGCTTAAATTAAACTTGCCGTCATTTACAAATTTGAGTATTTGTGACTCTGTTGCGATCGCCTCGTTCAAACAATTCATCACGATGTGTGGTGTGTGTGAAAGTGTGTGGAAAAGTTCCGTTCCCTGTATGTTTTTTCCTTTTCTATTCTGTGTTCCAAAGCGGTTCCTCCGGGTTTGTATGGATGTTCAAGAAAGCAGATTTGTCAGGTGTGTGAAATGCTTTCTAATAACTTCTGCAGTCTTGTTTCTCTCCATTTTTGGCGCTGATTTAAATCTCATAGCCTACATTGAAACATGCATGTTTCCCCATTTAAGATGCAGTAAGCAAAGATGTCAGTTTAAATCTTCCAGAGTTTCAAACATCAGTTGATGTGAGCTGTTCTTCTATTATCTCAATGACATTATTCCATCATTAAAGATATGTTTTCTGTATGCTGCTTTTCATAGTTCCTCTTTTTTAAACATTATTTTTCTTAATGTTACTCAGATGCACCACAATCCTTCATGTTGTTGGACTTTAATTTTTCACTAATGCATCCATCCAGAAAAATTACCCATCACTTTTTTTTAGTAAGGAGCATGCTGATTTTACAGTAGTGGTTCATTATATCCATAAAAGGGCCCTAATAAAACAACTTCCAGTAACTAATTCTAAAGGAGGGTTAACTAAAACACTATTGTGATAAATTACTAATATCTTAATTATCACTACCATCTGGTATGGTTCTAAGAAAATAGAATTTGATTATACGTAAATCCTTTAATTCAAAGTCCTAATGTGAGATAAAAGAATATGTGATGCATGCAGATGGATGGTAAGGTGTGCCAATGCCAGGAAGATTGAAGAAACAATAAGCCTGCAGCACAAATAGAAAAGTGTTAATCAATGACTATGACTTCTTCATGAATCAAAGTCTGTTTTGGCAACCTGAAGGAAATGTGGGCACAACGGCTGTGTGATCACATGACTCAAGAAAGGTTATAAAACATTACCAAGCTGTTATAGAACCTCCACATCCAGACAGCACTGATGATGATGATGATGAAAACACAGGTAAAAGCTGTGAGCAAACAACAAAAAAAGCATTTAAAGTTTGTTTATTTATTTCATTTGTAACTTTGTCAAGTTTTATTAAAAGAGCAAATTAAACCTCACAGTCCAATCATCATAATTACGCAGCAAGTCTTCCAGCAGCACCATGATTCTCCTCTCTCCAACAAGTCAACTGGATATAGATGTAGAATATTTATTATTATTTATTAACTTGACTAGAGTGACTTGTTAACTTCCCCAGGAGGTGATTTTTTTTTTCAGTTTCAGTCTTTTTTTTAAGATGATAAATTGAACGTCTCATATTCTATACTCATGTAATCGAGGACTCTTTTGTCATGTCATGGTTTAAAACCATCAGCTGGAACATAAGGATATATTTGGGGGTTCAACGTTTGTCATGTCAAAGACAAAGTTAGTATGGAGGCTCTGCTGTTAATGTGTATTTATCAGAATAAACAGTTGTAAAATGACATCGAGGCTCCAGAGTTCCATTTATGATAAACGATAACACGCTTATCTCTGAACCAAAGTCAAAGACTCTCTTCCCTTCTTGGTTATGATTTTGATGACTGGAAGCAGAGCAGCAACGTCAACGTTTCGTCCCGTTCAGGTAAGCAACAATTTATAAAAGTAAATATCGTTGATTTTACAATGAATGAAATACCTGAGGCACAGAACTGTAAAAAACAAACAAAAAAAAACCACTTCACATGACCCACAATGCTGGGTGGATTGGTTGGATCAGAGAATTTGTTCCTTTTTAGTTGAAAAGATTTTTTTGAACACTTAATTTAGAAATGTATAAAACTGAGTAATTATTGGTTACTATTGTCCAACATGTGTATTCTAGCAGCAGATGCAACTTTTTTAAGCCTCCTCACTGTAAAAGAATGAAAGTCAGAAACAGAGTTGAGTGGACAAAGTCAATAAATTATTGCTAACTAAAGACCTTTCTGAGAGCATTAGCAGACACATAATGATGCTTCTAAAACACCAGTGGGATTGTGAGCCGAGGACTGAGCTTTGTGGAATCCCAGAGAAAATGTTTTCTTTCTGTAGGTTTGAAATTTCTTCGTGAAACTTGGACACTTCTGTTCTTTAAGTATAATGAAAACGAAACAAGAAGAGGAACTGCTGAGTCAATCGATTCGTGTTGCCTTTGATTGAGATGAAGGAATATTAAGTCTGTGTTACTGTTGAACTGAAGGTCACTGATTATTCTTAGAACAGCTGCTTCTGCACTGAGATCAACTGTGTGGTCTGGAGTTAGCTTTTAGTTAGCTAAGGTCATCCGACAGATTTGAAAAGAGTACAGGTGCATAAATGCAGGCATTGAATGACTTCATCCAGTTCTCTAAAGAATTTGAGATTAATAAAAATATGAAGGAGGCAGATGGTTGATTGGGTGTGTCAATGCCAGTTAAAGGCGTTTCGCTTTGTGCTGAACTAGCAATAAAACCCAGGATAGTAAATATCATAATTTAAAATGACTTTGACACAAATCAAAGTCTGTCTCTAAGGGAAACTTTGGCACCATGATCATATTATAGCAGAATGTGGACCTGCAAAGCCCACCAGAAACGTCAGTTTACCAACTGAATTGACGCTCACTTATTTCTTCTTCTACTGTCTTCATCACTTCCTTGTCTCTTTGGCTCCAGCCATGAGCTCTTCATCAGCCCCACGCTTTCTCTGCCTGAGTCTCCTCTTCTTCATAGCGTTCCATTCCCCTGCTCTCTCCTGCTACACGGGAAACCGCAGCCAGTGCCAGGCTGCCCCCTTCGTGCCGGGCCACAACCTGGTCGGGGAGGGCTTCGACGTGGTCACCCTGCAGCGCAAGGGAGCCTACATGATCGACGTGAAGACCTACCTCTCGCTGTTGGGCACCTGCACTCTCTGCACTAATTCTCTCCAAGGCAACAAGATGCAGAAAGTAAAGAAACCGATAATTTGGCATATAATCCAACAATGGAGCTCATGTTTCTTTTGCACGTGTTGACCTCTCACCTGTACCTCTAGCTGCCAGCTGCTGCTAAGGACTGGCGAGCATTCACCCGATGCAATGCTGACATCTACAGCAGCGCACACAGTTCTGTCAGGTACTGTATTATCCAATGAAGAGGTTATGTCAGTCATTAAATTGTTTCAATAATGATTTCTTTCTGGTTGATTCTGTCCACAGCTCATTGATTGACTCTTACTCATCCCAGGACAGTAATGACTGGAGGGTAAGACATTTATGAACATTAAATTAGCTTCTGGGAATATTAGCATCATAATAACTTATGGAGATAATATATAAAAGTCCTTTGCTTATTTTATGATGGGAGTGCCACCTTTCTCTGGAGGTTCATTTGAAGACACCACGAATTTGCATCATAGAATCCGACGTAGACTCAACTTTGCTTTCTTTTTAAATGTTGAAGGAATAACAAGATTGTTTTCTGAATATAAATTTGATCTCATCAGGTTGGTCTGAATGTAGATAAGTATGTGACCGCCAAGCTCGATGTGGGAGGAACTCAATCCACTGCGTATAAGTTTGCAACAGAACGGACCAGAGAGGATCGCTACTCCTTCAGCACCCACAGGGTCTCCTGCAGCCATTATCGGTAGGGCATGAGGATTGGTAGGACGTGAAGATCTCGGGTTTAACAGCTGATGTTCGAATCGTTCCTGCTGACAGCGTTTGCTGTCTGTTTGTGTCCATAGTTACCGTGTTTCGAGCAGACCGCCGCTAAGCGCTGAGTTCAGGAAGGACTTGGCCAGATTGCCTGTCGTCTACAACAACTCCACAAAAGCTCAGTACAGTGAGCTCATACACACCTATGGAACACACTACATTCGCCAGGTCGTAACACACACAGATACACACAGTGTGTTTAATTTCACTACATCTATTTAACATTTCCTTTGGTTTCAGGTTTACCTTGGGGGGCGGCTCAGGCGGGTCACGGCCTCACGCATCTGTCTGTCCTCGCTGAATGGGCTCTCCTCCAGCGAGGTAGGCTTTTTCTCACACGGCACTCCTGAAAGTACCTTGCAGTTTCTGTCATATAAAAATACCAAAACATTTTTTTGTTCCTCATTAAGTCCATCTAAAGTCTATCGGTAAACCCAGACTGTTGCACAGACTGCCAGTGTATTGATGGAACAGTTTTGGTCATGTTGCCTAGGGTGTGGCGTCCTTGCAGACAGTCTTTTCAATCTAGTATCCATTTTGTTGAATAGACCACCATCATGCATACCTATTGCATTCTACTTCCTGCCCTTTAGGTCCATTCCTGCTTATCACTGGGTGTCTCCGTGGGTTTGGGGAAGTTTTCTCTTTCCGCCAGTCAAAAGTCTTGCAATAAGGTTCTCCATAACCAGGACGTGTCCACCTCCTTCAGCTCTGGTCTCCATCAGCACTACACAGAGGTGATGGGAGGCACTGGTTGGTTGGGGGAGTTTTCACTCGCTCGTAATGACTCAGAGGGTTTCAACACTTGGATGACCACTCTGAAGGACCACCCGGACATCCTGTCATACTCTGTTCGGCCCGTTTATATTCTGGTGTCTAATGACACAAAGAAGGCCGCGTTGAAGGCAGCCATAGAGCAGTACTTAGACGATAATGCTGTGAAGAATGAACACAAGGAACCAGTTTGTGGGAGCAATGTTCCCAACATTGGGACCAATTGCTGTCCTCGTCAGGCCATGAAGGGAACGCTGGTGGTGACCATCGTCCGGGGATGGAATCTGCAGGGAGATATCATGGGCAGGACCGAGAGGTGAGATCGAGATGCGCGACTGAGATGTTGAGGTGGTATCTTTAAAAAACACGACTCATTAATTAATTTTACTTTATTCTACAGCTATGCAAAGATGTGGTATGGTTCCTATTACCAGAGAACTCACATGATCCATTCAAACGACCCCTGGTGGAACGCTCGCTATGATCTGGGCAGGGTTAGTCAGTCCGACCTCCGCAGATCATCTCGGAAGACGAAAAAAGATCGATCATTTGCATCAAATCTGCGTTTTGTTGATTTGGCTTCTTGTTTCTTAGAATCTTATATATAGAGTTTTATTTTCATTCCAATTCTTGTTCCAAATCTTGTATGAAGGTGGACACACACTTGGGATTGAAGGTGGAGGTCTGGGATGAGGACGTGTGGAATGATGACCTTCTGGGATCATGTACCTGGCGCCTGTCGCCGGGGACGCATACGGTCACCTGTCCAGCAAAGAAAGGTGGCTTTGAGGTTCGATACTCGATGGCCTGTGACCCCTACCTGACTGGAGACAAGTGCAACAGCTACAAACCGTCTCCAGAGTGAGGAATACATTGGAAAGCCTTGATTTGTCCTGATCTGGCTCCTGGTCCCGGTCTGACTGAGTTCTCACACGAGTAACCATGAAATCAAGACTGACAGCTAACTCATTGATTGCGGAGTTTTAAATGAATTCTTCTGCCTGGCAACAGCTTTGCCTTTTGTTTTGTTAAAAAGCTTCACACACAACAACAACACACCCACAATCAACCCAGGTTAACACCCGGTCCTTTTTCTGGTAGGTCATGTGAGGACCTGCTGGGCACACCTGAGATTACTGGTATTTCAGTTGTTAAAATTTTTTAAAAATAAAAAATTCAAACATTGCTGCTGCTTCCTTTCTATTTCTTCTCTTGATGTGATGCAAATGCTGCCCGTCAGGCAAATCTAATGAAATTGTATCCGTCTTAAAATATTACTTTAATATTTGACCTGCATCAAATATTTAATATTAAATAAAATTTGTTTCATCCAACATCTTAGCTTTTCCATATCAGTGTCACGTAATTCACATCATTGCCTCCCTTCATTTGTCCTGATGCAGTCAAATAAAGACTCATAATTTAACCCCTGAATCTTCTGTCAAATGTAAAGTCTTGAATCCGTCAGATGACCAATTTCAATCTGGACCAAAGGTGTACACAGATTGGGTTTGTTATATCAAAACGTGATGCTAGCATAGCTAAAGGCATCACCTCCCCTGCAAAATAGGTTTAAACTTTATTTATTTTAATGTGTAATGATGTGAAATTACTGACTGGAGTTATTTTTTGTGACTGCACCTCCAGTCAGTAAAGTACCATTCCAACACGCCTTTATCTTTTTGTTTTTTTGTAAGGCGTCACCAAAACAACACACCCACAATCAGTAATTATTTATCAGACAAATGTATTTGTTGAAGCTTGTAAATATTTACTGCTACAGCTTCCCGTAACACAGCATAAATGTTCCGGGTTAATTCCTTTCTGTGCGGAGTTTCTCCCAGTTTCGGCGTTTCTAGGTTCCTCCCACCTCCAAAAACATACAGCATTGGCGAATAGATCACAACAAATTGTCCTTAAGTGTGAGCGTGAGCGGTTGTTTGTCTTTCATGTGGCCCCATGATGAGCTGGCGTCTTGTCCAGGGTATACCCTGTCTCTCGCCTGTAGTCGGCTTGGGTAGGATCAAGCAGATCTGGATCCTACCCAGCAGATCTGGATCCTACCCCAAACATATGATGGAGTGGTGCATCACATAACCTGGCTTCTCCAGTCACCTGACCAAAACCTGCTGGGAACTCCTTCAAGACAGGTGACGACCTTATGAAACTCATCAAGAGAAGGAAACATCTAAAATAAAGTATAAAACATGTTTGGAGTTATTTCACATTTTTTTGTGGCTAAATGCTTCCACATGCCTTAGTCATGAAAATAAAGATAACCAATAAATGAAAGGTGTGTCCAGACTTTTGACTGGGAGTGTACCGGTACACCTTTTAATAAATGTAAATTTCAATGTCACAATTATAGCTTTCACATGTAATGAAAAAATGTTGATACTCAAGCTTGACATCAATTGTGACTTTTGTACGCCTATTTTCTTGATAATATGTCGTTTGTCCTCTTTAAGTCAAAGAGAGCTCGTACCACACTGTTTTGTAGTCATGTGACTTTGTGTATAAAGATCCAAACCAACCGTCCTGACCGTCACAACATCATAAAGTGAGATGCTCCATTCCACTTGAAATACTGACACTGCAGCAGAATTCAGGAAATTCTTCTGAGGTCTGAACAGGTAATATTGTGTATTTATTGTTTTTAAACTTGAGATTTTTTACTATGTTTACAAGTAATTTATATTTATTTTTCAATCCTCTCTTTTCTTTTTGAGTTCTTCCTGTCATTGTTAGCACTTTGTGAATGTAAATTATTTGATCTGCATTTCTTCTCTGAAAAATCAAGTTTATCATTATTTACTAATTGTACACATGTAAATGTTGATAGGGAAGCACAGGAAACTCAAAATATAACCATTAATCTGGCATTATTTTCAATCCACAGAGTGATGAATTCAAACCATTAATCCCGTTTTGTGAGTTCTCTGAAATATTTATCTTTGGCTTCAGCCATGATGTCCAGATCGACCCCATCCTATGTCTGCCTGACCCTCCTCCTCCTGTACTTCGCGGCGCACCTCCCTCCCACTCTCTCCTGCATAACTGGGACTCGTAACCAGTGCTTGTCTGCCCCCTTTGTCCCCGGCAACCACCTGGCGGGGTCAGGCTTTAACGTGCTCACCTCGAGGCGTGCAGGAGGTCGTGTGATTGACACACGTTCTTACCTCACACCAGCAGGCACATGTACTCTCTGCCCCAACCCTCTGCAAGGCAACAGACTCCAAAAAGTAATTTAATGACTGTGTATGGAATTTGATTTAATGTCTACATATTGAACGATTACAGAGAAGGACTCCGAATGGACTCTTGAATGTTCCCACTTTTGTTTTCAGTTGCCGGTTTCTGTGGTGGACTGGAGGGCTTTCGAGAGATGTAGTACGTTTCTCAGCAACAGACTGTACACCTCTGCCAGGTACGGTTTTTACTGTGTATGGACATGGACATGCATGATGGGATTGTTAATAAGTCAAATTCTACTTGATTTTTTTTCTGTTCCAAAAGAGGTAAATATTGTGACTTGACATTTATTTCAAAGCTTTCCTTTGCGGATTCAGATTCATAATTTCATCACTGAATGTTCAAATGATTTGATTTGTATTTTCTTTGAAAATATCGTCATGGTGACGATTATTCATGTGCGCTTTGTGTCCACAGTTTACTGGCAGAACACTTAGCCCTTTCTGACAGCAGAGACTGGCAGGTAGTAAAAACTTCTGTCAAAACAGATGTAACATAGACTACTATATACTGTATATACATACATACATACATACATATACATATATATTTATATAACTTAGGGGCATACAAGAAAATCAAGTGGTGTGAAATTTGTATTAATTAATCGCAATAATATCTTTTATATTTACATACAGTCATAAACATTTTTTTTTATCAGGTTGGCCTTGATCTTAGAAGGTATGCTCGCCTGGATTTGGGGGCAACCCGTTCCTCTCAATACTCCTTTGCTGCAGCAAGGAGCAGAGAGGACCGCTACACTTTCAGCACACACTGGTTGACCTGCATTCACTACCGGTAGGATGTGAGCCCCCCCCCCCCCCCCCCCAAGACAAAAAGCGTCATAGTTCATATCAGTTTATGAAGGGGCCATCAGGGACATAATTCAAGATATACTTCTCACACACACATATGAAATAAAACACATTCACATATCCAACTGAAATACTCTCACACATGTGTGTAAGAACATTTCTGTAGTGTGTGTGAGAGCAGTTCTGCTGCAATGTTCTGCTGAAATGCTCTCACACACACTACTAAGATGCTCACACACACACTGTTGTAAGTGTGTGTGGTATATTCTGAATTATGTCCCTGACGGCCCCTCATGTCAGTTCGTATCTGCAGGTCCCAGACTGTGTTGTCTTTTTGTCCAGGTACCGTGTGTCAGACTCGGCTCCCCTCACCAGTGCCTTCAGACGGAGTCTGGCGGCCTTGCCCAGTTCCTACACCTTCTCCACCAGGAACCAGTACAGACGGCTCATAGAGATCTATGGCACTCACTATATCCGCCAGGTTGAGACTCACACCTTCACACACTTGTATTACCATATATTCTTCCCCTCCACAACATTTCATTCAATGTACTCTTAGTTTTTTCTCGGGGGGCGACTGAGGCGAGTGACAGCGACGCGTACGTGTTTGTCCTCACTGAACAACCTCACCCCAATCCAGGTGTGTGCAGCACATGTGCCTTGTGAAGCTGGTGAACACAAGTACTAACATCACCATCCTGTTCTGCTCTCTAGGCACACCGCTGCTTAACAGCCGGCCTCAATAGAGCCTTGGGGAAGCCTGTACAGGACAGTGCGCTGAGGGGTTGTACAGCTGTGTTACAGAACCGGGATATTGCCACTTCTTTCAGGTTTGGTCTCCACCAACAACAAACAAGGGTGATAGGAGGCAGATCCTGGTCAGGAGGGCTTTCCCTCACTGGTAACAATGCCCAGGACTTTCAGAATTGGCTGAGTACTCTCAGGGATGTTCCCGATGTTGTTCGGTTCTCCGTAAGACCATTATACGAGCTGGTGTCAGACCGAAGCAAGAGAAGCGGATTGAAGACTGCCATAGAGGAGTATATAGCGAGCTTCGGCATCATTCCTCCATCCACACCACTGCCTTGTGGCCTACCAAATGTGAATACTAACTGCTGTCCCACACGAACATGGCGGGCAACTCTGTCGGTCACCATCGTCCGAGCCTGGGGTCTGAACGGCCGTGGTATCCGTAGAACGAGGGGGTGCGTAGAACACAATTCAAGATTCAGAAGGAAGGGACATTTAACACAAATAAATGCAATAAATTGATATCAGTGGCTTTCCTACTTCCAATTCACAGGTATGTTAGGATGTGGTATGGATCCTTCAACTACAGGACTCGCACCATAAGAAGGGATAACAGCCCACATTGGAACGATCGTGTTAATCTTGGCGAGGTAAATTTATAGTCTTAACCTGCTCAAAAGTGAGTGCCGGTCAGAAAAGCACACATTTCACCAGAAGCACAGTGTAGATTATTGGTTAAAACTTTGCTTGTATTTTTGAAGGTTGACACATACTTTGCTTTGAGGATTGAAGTGTGGAATGACCACTGGCCTAGAGATGAGTTCCTGGGGTCCTGCACGAGAAGACTGCAACAGGGGACCAATAGAATCACCTGTTCAATCCAAAGGGGGGGCATCGAGATCATATACACAATGACCTGCGATTGGCACCTGACTGGAAGCAGATGCAACGCGTACCTACCCTCTCCAATAAGATGAGGCATGACAGAAATGACTAATGTCTTTAAATGCAACCAATCAAATAGCGTCACATGGTTCAAGTTGTATCCGTTTTTGGGCTGGTATTAATTAGAGGTGTAGCGTTTAATTCATATATTCCACATGCTTCACTTATAAATGTGCAGATTTGTATGGGTGTCTCAGTTGAATTCAGTTGCAGTTTGGTATTCCTACATATTTATCACATAAAGTGACTTCTCAGCCAGTTTCTGAGGTCGTAGTGCTTTTTGATCAGGTTTAAAACTTTGCTGGAGGGGGACACGCCGGGAAAGAGATTTGGCTTTGTCATTAAATTGGTTCGGTGCGGTTTATTTCCTGCATCTGTGTTCAAAACTGTCATTAAAGGTACATTTTTGTGTCATCTTATACCAATGAATAAAATAAAGCCTCTCCGGAGCAATTTTTATGCTTTTGATAATGGAGTGCATAAAATTACAGCAACATATTAATGATCAAAATATGGACTCATAGCCAATACTTTGACTTTCTTCATTTTTTCCTTTTGAATGACGACATAAACACCTATCCAGCTACACACAGAGGTCCCTCTTAGCCAATGGGATGCCAGGATACTAGGTAAGATCCAATGGCAGAGCAGCTATAAGAATGTTGCGTTCAGGAACCTTTGGGAGCTGCGAGTAGCAGCCCATACTGTATTTTTGCCTTTCGTTACTGGAAATTTCTTTCGTCACTAGAGGCAATATTTTCATGTTGAGGCGTTTCGTAAGTAGAAAATTTCGTATATAAAGACATTCGTAGGTAGGTCGGGAGATATTATTATTATTATTATAATTACACTTTTACATTTGATAAACCTTTGGTATAAATATGACCTAAATCATCCAGTATTTCTCACACTGCCAATCTTAGCCAAAAGGCCGATAAGGCCTACATGTTGCTAGATGCTACTAAGCTAACAACTACTAGACTAATAGCTAATGCCCATTGTGGAGCACAGCTAGCTTGTTTAGCTAGGTGAGGCATGGCATAATTAAATAAGGCTTTCTTATTTTACTGCAAACGTGGATTAAAATTTGACCTACAAAACCACAAACATCACTTTAAATGTAAATTAAATTAAAATTTAAGGTAAAAAAAAATTGCTTGTAAATATAAATTGGAAATGGCAATCCCCATCCGTCTTCTAACATTCTTAGTTTCATAAATTTGAAGGAATTGTATTCGTAAAAAATATGACATTTATAATATAATACAGATAATAAACGCGTTTTAAAGAAAACCACAAGTGTTTCACATTTTTATGGACATGTTAATTCTTTATGGTTCTTGCTCCCTGTTGTCAAGGTTTCCTGTGCGGCGTTTACGCACTCTGTAAAAACCAGCTCCCGCTGTGACCGCTGGATTCCTTCCTCTCATCTTTGGGAATGCCAATTTATTTTTATTTTTTTCCAAACGAAACCGCCTGGAGACGGTGTGATCCTCTCCCCCACCACCTCCCCGTCCACACCGGACACGCTGTCTTGACACACGTGGATCTCATTTGCGGGACTGTGTGGCGTTAAAGCCTTGACAGCACCGCAGTTTCCGTAGAGGAAATGATGGAGAATGAAAGTTTCTGACGCCTCTCAGTTGTTGTTTTTTTCCCCGGGACTATTAGCAGTAGAACTGGAGATCATTGTGCGTTTTTCGTGTTTTGCTCATCTTCATCTTAACGCGTTGATACCGTGAAGATGAAAAAACCTGCATGGATTTTGGATTCATAGGGTCTGAAATGTCTCAGGATTGGAAATGCAGCTCCACGCATGTTTGTTGCTTTTTATTTTCACAACAGGTAAGGAAATCTGTCCGGTCCTGGCCTCCTTTTATTATCACTAATAATAAACAGCCTTTAAATGGGAGCTAAAACTCTTTCCTTTTTATCATCGTCTACTGCTGTTACATGAAGTCAAACAATGTAGTTTGTGGTGGAACGAGACTAATCTGAAGGTAATGACCCAATAACATCAGGATGCCAGAGTAGGGAGTGTTTTTATCCACGGAAACGACACAAAATAAATCGGTATAAAATTCAAAATAAAAAGATACAACTACTTACTGTGTTTAAAATTTATTTATAAGCCAAAATGGACAGTTTGTACAGTTTGTGGCAGCTTCATTGCCTCACGCGAAACCCATCAGATGATTAAAAGTCTAATAATAAAGGTGGACACTAGGGAGAATTTCCAATTGAACTTTTTTAAGTGATTATTTTGGCCTTTTTGCATCATTAGTGTAAAATGACTTGAAACTGGAAATCAGTTCGCTCCTGTAATGCAGTTCATCTGTCCTGTTATGCTGACAGACCCTCACTCAATTATCCTGCTTATTGAGTTAGTATGTTTGTGTTCACTCCCCGATCACAAGTTTGATCTGATTATTATAATTTTTTGTGTCAGTGAAGGCATGTAAAGTGCTTTTTGTTAACAGTGGCAGAAGAATATCATAGTGTAGCCGTGGAAACCTGTTGAGAAATCCAATTCCTTATCTAGACTGAGAGACCGAGATATTTGTGTGGCGATTTCCATTCTGTCCTTTCTCACCCCGTCTCTTTCTGTTTCTGTTTGTTCCTCGTCTTCCAGTCCAGGAAAATGAGAGTACCCCGTCAGATTGGGAGTCCACGACACATCCGGGCCGAGACCTTTTACGTTCGTCTCAGACAGGAACCAGCTTCTCAAGAACCGCATCCATTGGTCAGGACGTGGTGAGAAGGACGAAAAGCGGCAGCCGAGGTCCGGAGGAGTGGACTTCTGGGACCCGGTTTATGTCTAGTCCCTCCTCTCAGGACCAGGGGCTGCTGCACCCCACGTCACCCCGTCAGGGACTCTCCACGGCTGGGAATGCCGATAGGGAAACTATCTCTTTTCCTGAGGAAGGGCCGAACAATCAAACGGAAACATCTGGAGCTGCTCACCTCGCCGACGGTCCTGTGTCTGCTAGAGAGAGAACACACCCTTATTTTCAGCTAACGTCCACCGCGCACACACAGTTTGACACATCGCACTCAGCAAACACAGAAACAAACACACACACTGAGATCCCACAAACCCAGATGGGCTCAAAACACACAACAGCCAGCGGCACAGAAATGCATGAATATACCAACGCTCAGACCCCTGAAATATCTGCAACAACGCGAGCTTACCCAACCGTGTCCCGCTCCAGTGTCCCAAACTTCACCCCTTCTAAACCAGAACTGCCTCCCTGGACGACACTGGAGAGTCTCACCATGGCTAGCCCACCCGTTGGGGCCGTCAGTGGGTCACCTGGAGACACGTTACCCCACTCCTGGAGAAACCAGAGAGGCACAGACCAACTGGACGCCAACACGACCTCTGCTGTCACTTCCGACCTTTTAAAGTCGCCGACCGAACCCCAACAGAGCGACTTGAGTACCCCACGCACCGACACCGAACCCACTCCGTCATCACTTTCACAGGAACCCAACGAGATCCATCCATCCTCCACCTACATCACAGCGTCTGACGCTGACACTGCCACGCCAAACATTCACCAGACTGACTCACGGACGTCCGCCGCGTCAGATGGTATCGGTCACACCTTTGCGATGGTGTCCGATGATGAACCTCTGAACACAGAGAGGCTTCAGTCTCTCTCGTCTTCCCCAATAACTCAAACCAAATTTCCCCAGAGCGCGGTACCTTCCCCTCTCACATCCACGTCAGACGAGACGACTACCAACGCCATCCCGTCGTTGCCTGGCAGCCAAGGCGTCTCTGATCGGACTGTGACGGGTTCTTCTACACCAACGTCACGGATGTTGGGCGACATGGTCCAGAACTCGGCTTCACCTACAGGACTCACTGCTGACACTGAACCTCACACACGACATCCGACTTTGACACTCTTATATGACCACTCACACTCAAATCCACTGACTCCCACTCCGCATTTGTCATCCAGCACATCCGTAAACGTATCTACATCTTCTCACACACTCCAGACACACATGGGTACCACACACCGCACCCGATCGTCATCGCCGTCGCCCCCCGTGACCTCCGAACCTGCCATCCACGCACCACTCATCGACCACACCACCACGCTCACTCCCACACAGACGCCAACCATCAAGTCTACAACGTCACACACAACTCTTGCAACGTTAGATCATCCAGACACACAAAGAGACACCGGTCTGGAAGGAGTGGAGAAAGACCAGGAGATTTTGAATCACAGCAACCCAACCACATCAACTCCTACTGCTGGACCCACAAGCCGGACAAGACCCCATCCCGTTCAGGAGAACCCAACAGCAGTCACGCCTCCTGCACCGGCCTGGAGCGCCACAGCTACTCCAATGCCGCCCAAGGTCTACGTGGTGCCAGATGAGCCTGCGGCCATCAGAGGTGTGTTTGTGTGAAGTTGCCTCCACCTGCGAGGAGGTGTTATTGTTTTCCTTGTTAGTCTGGATTACCCAGAAGCACATATGACGGGGAAGAAACAGTTAGGTTTTGGAGAGGATGCAGATAAACGGGCAAATGAAGGCTTATTTTACTTTGATATTTAACAAAAAGAGCTTTTTTTAACCTATTTTCATCAATTGCACAAAAATGTCTTTTAGAACAAACACCCCTTCTAATAAATCTTTTTTTTAAATATATATTTTGTAATCAGAAACAAGCAAGACAAACTGATACAACGCTCATTGATTCATACCAAGTAAATTAAATTAAAATAAAAACAAAAAATAAGAATCAAATCAGTCAAAACGGAACAAAAAGCCAAAGCATGTACATAAAAATCAGTAATTGACACAAAGTGTAACCCAAGTCATTGTTTGATTTGCAAATATAACCCAAGTAAAATAAAAATAAGATTATTAAAAAAAGAATAAAAAATTAATGTTCTAAATAAAAACAATTGTTACATCATCATCTGACTTTCTCTTTCCTTCTTTTGCGTTTTGCTGTTAAAGCCTTTTTGTTCATGAGTTTTGTTGTAACTGAGTCCTTTTCTCGTTCTGTCCAGTGGAGTCCATCGATCTGTTGCTGCAGATCGTCGTTGAAGACTCCACATCTGCTTCAGCTTCAGGCCTGGAGGAAGATGCTGCTGCTTGGGTGAGGGCTTATATGAAGACACGCAGACACAAACATGGTAATGAACATGTTATTACAATTGATTTAGTAACTGCTGTTGTCATTTTCTTATATATTTCAGCTGGAACCAAACCTCCAGAGAGCGCCGGGGTTCGACAGGCTGCTGGGAGTCTGGAGCAGGTGAGGGTCTACAGAAAGAGATATCGAGGAGCCGTAGAGCTGTTATTTGACATTAAATCATAAACTAGTTTGGTAATTTACTATGTTTTTATAAATTAATTTGTGATCAAATCCGTCCTGACATTCCTGTAACTCAGCCATCCCATCATTCACTGCCCTGCTGTTCTTCCAGTGGCCACGCCGTGCAGACGCTGGTTCGGTTTCAAACCAGCGGTGCCCTGCGGTGGATCGGCTCCAGCGGACCCGCCTCACTGCTGGAAAGAACGGGATTGGCTCAAGCTCTGCGGGAGGGGAGGAGCTTGAAATCGTCCGTAATCACCAACATCACGCTCGGAGGTAGGTTTGAGAATTTACAGAAATAAATGCAGCACGCTATGTGTGCTCAGCGGTTTGTTGTTAGAAGGGGAATTCCAGTCTTAACTTAATAACTAAATTGACCCAGTTAAAGGCAGACTGGAGTGAACACAACTCTGGTAGACTGTAATCTGATTCATGTGCCCTCATCACTATTAAATCTATCACTGTAGTCATCCTGCTGCTCTGGTCTAGTTTTGTCCTTGAACATCTCATCCTTCCAGGCCTGCAGGGTGAAGTGTGTGACTGGTTGCTGCAGTGTCAACCTGGCTACAGGTGTGTGTCCCGACCTGGAGCATCAAACTACAGCTGCTCCTCCATCTGCCACTTTGACCACTGCCACCACCACGGGATCTGCACACACCACCCGGGTCAGTTCCCAGTTTGCCGGTAAGAACCCACAAAGGAACCCGTTTTCTGTCATTAAGTAGTTTTTTAGGTGTCATGCATCAACCTGTTGGTCTGTGTGTGTGTGCTAGCTGCCTTGTAGGACAAGACTTCTGGTTCATGGGTCAGAGGTGTGACACCAGGATGACTCACGCGCGCCTGGTGGGAAGTTGCCTCGCCATCTTACTCATCATGGTGACTCTGATCGGCGTTCTGGCGTTTGTGGCGGTGCGACGCTATCGTGCCGTTCTGATCCAGGCCAAAGTGGATCAGACTCGGAGCAGGTAGGCACCCACTCAGTGTTCAGTGAGATCATGGCTGCAATTACAGTCGTGACCACTGGGTGGCGCATAGTCAAGTAGATCTTCACCCACTGAGGTAAAAGCTGTGATGTGGACTCACACACTGGATGTGCAAATAACCATTCAGTGCAATAAATAAATAAGAAACTGTGAACTGAACTGTGTTGCACCACGTTAATCTGGTCTTTGCTGGAATGTTTTATTAAAGTAGAGTTAGATATATTGTAACAAAAGCTTCTTTATATTCCTCAATTTTTTTTTTGCAGCATACTCGGATGAAATGAAACAAATACAACAAACGTTGCTCATCCCGTGTGTGTTGTGTGTGTGTGTGTGTGTGTGTGTGTGTGTGTGTGTGTGTATGTGTACGTGCATGCATGTGTGTGCGCGAAGCTATCGCAGGTTCAACCATTTCGACGAGCTGTCGGGACGTTTCTGGTTGCGTTCGTGGGCGGGGTCGGCAGATTCGCTCGACAACCCCGCCTTCACACGCTCCGACGAGTTACTGCACCTGCGGACGCTTGACCGCCCCTGCTGTTACCATGACGACACGCTGTCGCTGCCCTCCACTTGCCCCAGTCATGGAGCCCGCATCAATACGATCTACCTGCACAGGTGAATGCGTGCATCCGAAACGCATATTATAATATGGATGCAATATCCGCAGCGTTAAATCGACTCCCGTTCAAGAAGCATCAATTATAGACAGACGCAAAATCACTGTCCCCTTGTGTGTTAGATTTATTGGCTAAACATGCTATGCATCAGCTGTTTGAAAAAAAACGGATGAATCCGAACGATTTCAATCGATCAGCGCAACAGTTTTGGAGTTTCTTTCCACATTAACACAAAAAACTGCTTTTAAAGATTCAGCCTCCCACATTAGAGTGCAAGTCAGATGTTGGTGAAACGCTCTGCAAACCTTCACAGATTTACTTTTTTTTTTTTTTGCTAAGGCCTACATTTGCATAAAGTCCATGCCTGAGGTCCAGTTCTGACCCAAAATGCAACAAAAGCTGAATTTAGTCTTCTCGGATCCACCAGGATGAGACCCTGATCGTTCAGGGTTCTGCTCTGTGGAGCCAGGTATCTAACTTTGTACTTGTGGCGTTTGTGGCTCAGCAATTCATCCGGAGGAGGAAGAATGATTTGCTTCTCGGGCCACTAAATAAATCAGAGGAGAAAACGTCAGAGGAAGATGAATCATCCATCTGTAGGTCTACATCAGAACTTCTAAAAGTTCTGCAGACTTGGCTCAAACCTGCCGTCTGTGGGCAACAGAGCAATTTGGAATCAACCTTGAGAAGCACTGAAGTTGCTGGGAAACCTGTCAGCAAACAAAGTTGCTTATGTACACATCCAGCGCTGATATTACATTTCAAAGACACTGAGAACACTGGTTTTATTCTGACCTCATGTTTCTGGCCGAGAGATGTTCATTCTCCTGACGCTTCTATAAATACTCCGAGAACATCTATGGAAAATATTTGACTCTGTTGCGTCTAATTGCTTCACTGTGTTCATCCTGCAGGAACTGAGATGTATTGATATCTGAAAAGTGTTTTAAAAAAAAAAGACCTGTGTAGCTGAGTTAATATATATTATTATTATCACTCTATTATTACTGATTTAGTAATGATTGATTTTTAAATTTAAGAGCACAATCAAGACCATTTAGTGACATTAAACATCATGTGTGGAAGAAATGCGTAAAAACAATTTTAAATAAAGTGAATATTTAAATAAATTGTAAATATATAATATAATTCAAGATCAATTAATGGAGTACATTCCTAACCTTTACTTTTGGTTATTTTTTGTCCATATCTGTTTTAACAATCTATAAATGCATGCTTGTAAGTATGTGTGGATTTGTTAATGCCCCTTGGACCTTCTGCCCCCTGCAGCTCTCAGTACGGGTGGAGGGGGAGTGAGGTGAGCATGGGGGACGGCGTGCTGGACTCGGGTAAGGCCAGCGACCTGTCTGTCTGCAGCTGGCCTGTGGAACCCATTCACTGGACTCCCTTCCCACTCCTGCAGCAGCTGGCCTCCCACAGGACTCCCCCGGTGAGTGTTCACATTTAATTAAAAGCGATCCTCAGGCTTTAGCGGAGGAACACGCCCTACTTCCCTATCTTCTAATAAATTCTTTGCTCTGTTGTTTCCCTTTTTGACACCAGGTGAGGATGTCACGACCACGCTCCTACTGCGAAGGCATGGAGCTGGTCGACCTGGGGAGGAGCTGGACGGCTTGACATCAGAGATGAAGATGACTCAAATCTGGAATCAGGACTTAGTTTGTGCCGACTTTCTTTTTAATGACTGGTGTAACAGAACGTGTAAATGTGTATATAAGTGTAAATTTTCTGTCCCATTTAAATTTCACCCTGTTTCTATATGGTCATTTTGATCAGATGTAAGATACACTGTAAAAACTGAAATATAAAGAGGCTGTAAATGTGTGTGACACATGGCCTTATATAATGATCTAATAAATCCAAAGATTGCATGGAACAAAAATGAATACAGCATGTTTTAATGAGTTATTACTTAGTTATACTTAACACACATATATTGCATTTCTAATGTGTGGTCCTGTGTGCAAATCTATTGTAAGATGCATTGTTAAAAACCCCCAAAGGGCTTCTCTGCTGCTGGGCCCCCTATTCTGGCCTTTGTTCATGTTCTATGGTGCAAGCTTGGCCACATTTGTTCTAAGAATGTTTAACAGACAATAGATTACCTGGGAGGCTTCATGGGGTAGTGAACACACACACACACACACAAACCAGCTGATTCTATTCAAATGGAATGCTACAGGGACACACTGGCAATATAGGCACATATAAACCTTATATCGCAGTCCTATAATGGGCCAAAACCTTGGAATGTGAATAGGGAATGATTGATTTGAAGAGGGAATAAAGAAAGAGAGTGCCTGTGCATTAAAGGGAGAGAAATCCAGAGATAGAGGGATGAGTGAAAAGTGGACAGAAGCTGCATGGTAGCTTCTTCCATTTACGGTCTTCATCAGAGCTCAGAGCCAAGCCGGTGGATATGACCACTGCGGGGAGTGTGCATGCGTGTTGTAAAGAATGCATGAGTCATGCGTGCCAACGTGAGAAGGTATGAATTTGAAAGGAAGAGAATTTAAAAATGCATGTTGAGCAGGAGTTGGTATAAAGTTTTTTTTTTCCCCAAATGTTTCTGTTTTCTCCCTTTTTAAAAATCTGTTTGGTGCTGATGATGATGCATTAGTCGAGTGACAAACCTAAAGCAGGCTTCTCACACACATCTACAGCCTTTAAAAGGGAGATTCATTCATTTCCTCAGACTGGTCACATGACCAGTGGGGCGCATTCTTCTGCCCATGTGACTTGTGGCCAATATCTCCTTATATGGACGTCATCCAAAGGAACCCTTAAAGGGATGATGTCCTGCCCTCTCATTACTCGGTGTGTGTGTGTGTGTGTGTGTGTGTGTGTGTGTGTGTGTGTGTGTGTGTGTGTGATGCATTCAGTGTCTATCTAGAGCTGGATTATACCCGTCTGAAAAGCAAATTCCCTGAGTGTCTCCTTTACTCCTATCGTTGCATCCCCCCCATCATACTTGATGACACTGTGTGTGTGTGTGTGTGTGTTTGTAGGTCTGTGTGGTCACTTCCTGCATGCGTTTGCAGAGGTGAGGCGCTGTGAGAGCCTGCTTCCTGTCTTCTCTGGTGAGCCGGCTCCCAAATATCCTTATTAGGAACACATAGAACCAGTGAGAATTCCAAGTGTAAGTTTATGAGTCTTTGTCTGGTGCCCTTATTGAGTTAAAACAGCGCCCAGACCAACCCATTTATTCTCAGGACAATTTATAGGGACGAGCTCTGCAGGAGGATTCCCAACAGTGTCATCAAGACATAAATGACATCCACAACTATCAGTTGAAAGGCAAGCGTTTGTTTTATTATTTGACACATTCAGGTGTGTGAATGGGTACGTATGCAGGTACATAAACGTGAGTCACATACGTGAGTCATGATTTCGTAGTAGGCCTCATGCCAGACGTAGGTTTGCTCCACGTATTAACCACCTGCCTTTGACCTCACTAAGACAGGCAATCTACCCCCCTCACACCCACCCCCCTTGTCTGCCTGCTTAAACACCACCAGCCAAGTGATGAGAGATAACAGATTTTCAGCTACTGGAGTATTTAGTGTGAACATACCCCCCTTTTCACCACCACCCTATGGCTGTGTGTTGGATATCAGACTCACAGCCAGTCAGGGTGTTAACAGAGCTGTCAGCGACCCTGACACCTCACGTCCTGGTCTCCCTAACTGTGGGGATCCGGCGTGAATTTGCAGTTTTTTTTTTGGTGTAATCCAGCTCTACTGCAGCCTATGTCCTGAACTTCTTTTAAAAGATGAATTATAGATCTGTTTTGTCTGTGTGCTGCATTTAAATATCCACCCAGGACACCCAGAATAGAAAACGTAAGTATAAGAATATGATGTGGTTATGACCAGAATATGCAGATTCCTTTCCAATATGGGTGATTTAATGTGTGGACTGAAATAAATCAAAATATGCTCTAGGAAAAGAACAAATAAAATTGCATAAGAGCAAATATTTAAATTTGTTTTTTTTACTCAATGTTTGCTGTGCATGGCTGATCTTTAAACAGGCTTTGACTCATCCTCCGCTGTGACGTCACAGCATGTTTACGCACGATGCTGGACAAACATCAAAACGTTACCCCATTTAACACCGAAAAACCCCTGATTGATAGTATTGATACCAGATTAGTTCTCATGTTCGTCCCCTCTGTCCTGACAGAGCGCAGAAGCCGTCTCCCTGTGAGCCACACCCAGTGGATGCAGCGGAACCAATCAGAGGACGCCGTGAGGAAAGTTCTCCTTTTATGGAGAGTGGCTGCGGCGCAAGCTCTAATAAAGATCCTGCAATTTATTGGCCTTCATTGCAGTACAGTCCAGACTTCACACCCGACGGGTCTCAGTCCTGCTAGAACCGAACCTCACACAGGTAAGACCACGGCAAAAATAGCGACTAAAGTTATTTAAATATCATTTAAACGTGGTTTTTTTTTTTAAACGTCCTGCGTCAGCTATTCCACATCATTCATTCTGCTAGTCGAGTTATTTGCCTGAGTTTTTTCTAACGGTTTTCAACGTTTTTTTCTGTCCTTGTAATTATGTTTTTTTTTTTGTTTTTTTTTTGGAAATGCTATCATTAGTTATCTAAATGTGTGTTGTTGTTTTTTATTTTATCGTTTCTAAATTAAATTAACCCATCTCCCTTTTTTCCACTTCATCGGCAAACGGTAAATACTTTGACCTTCCCGTTTCCATGTCAGCATCTCCTTTTTGCTCGGTTTCCCGGTCCGGTACTACTGACACGGATGACTGCAGATTAGATGTATTGTAATTATATTTTTAATTCACGATCAATAAATTATGAGGAATTCACGTGAGATACGTGTCAGCAAATTATTTAAATATAAATAAATATATATGTATATTTAAAAAAAAGTTATCCGAACATAACCTTGCCGGCGACATAACTGTTCACCTGATGAGAGTCCTGACAGGGATGACAGGTTAATTCGGCTTTTTTATTCATTTATTTATTTAGTGATGCGGTTTAGAGATGCTCCACCGGGAGGGAGTGGTCGTCTGTCTGTGCTGTTTGAGGTCTAACGACTGACGGTGCGGTTCTACGGACCGGGCTGCTGCCGTCTCTTTGAGATGCTTTTTCCATATATGGACATACCCAGAACCGAGGGTGAAATTCCCTGGATTTGCGCTGCGCCACAGCGACACCCAGCGGCCAGTCATTGTAATGACAGGGATTTGACCACCTAATGTTTGCCAGATGTAACTCCTGTTTGGGATCATCCGTTTAAACATTCCTCACAATCCCCCCCCCCCATCTTCTTTTACCAGAAAATGGAAGACGAAATTGCCGCCCTCGTTGTCGACAATGGATCCGGTATGTGCAAAGCTGGCTTTGCGGGAGATGATGCTCCACGTGCCGTGTTCCCTTCTATCGTTGGACGTCCCAGGCATCAGGTACACTTTCAGGATTGTTTATATAAGTCATATCTAAACTTTTTTTTTAAAAATCTGCAAAATGGTTTACAGTCTTTCTTGTTTTCTCTCCCAGGGGGTGATGGTTGGTATGGGCCAGAAAGACAGCTATGTCGGTGATGAGGCTCAGAGCAAGAGGGGAATCCTGACCCTGAAGTACCCTATCGAGCACGGTATTGTCACCAACTGGGATGATATGGAGAAAATCTGGCATCACACCTTCTACAATGAGCTCAGAGTGGCCCCTGAGGAACACCCAGTCCTACTCACTGAGGCCCCCCTGAACCCCAAGGCCAACAGAGAAAAGATGACCCAGGTAAGAAAAGGCTGACATGTCCTCTCAGTCATTCAAGCCACTCAGCTCACCTTCGAGGGTCTGCAGCAAGTGTTTTCCCACTGGGGCCTCTCTTCTTCTCAATCTTTCCGTTTCCTCCTGCTCCTTCAATCTCCAGGGTTCCTCTGTCCTGTGCTGATCTTTTCATCTCTACGGATGCTTCAGGTTTATAATCTGCACTGATGCATCAAGAATGACTTCTTGCAGCATGGTTAATGCTGTTTGTTTTTAAAAATTTGGGTTTGTTTTAGATTTTAATACGGGCAGACATCTAACTACACCAGAGACTGCATGATAGTGGATGGTGGTAGAGCAGGTCCCTGATCTGAAGTAGGTCATCATAATGATTGGGTTTGATAAAGGATTTATACTCAGACTAAATCGGAACAGTGTGCAGTGGTTCTCTTGATCTGATCTACTAACCATTACTTTACTTTTTCAGCAAAATCTGAGCAACTGATTGAGTTTTCTCCCCTCTCCTGTCCAGATCATGTTTGAGACCTTCAACACGCCTGCCATGTATGTGGCCATCCAGGCTGTGCTGTCCCTGTACGCCTCTGGTCGTACCACTGGTATTGTCATGGACTCTGGTGACGGTGTGACCCACACAGTGCCAATCTATGAAGGCTACGCCCTGCCTCACGCCATCCTAAGGTTGGACCTGGCTGGCAGGGACCTCACAGACTACCTCATGAAGATTCTTACTGAGAGGGGTTACAGCTTCACCACCACAGGTTAGCATAGAAATCCAAAAACAAACCAGCATTAATGAGTACATGTAGGTGGAAAAACTTGACCTAAAAATGTGTTATTTGTCATGCAGCTGAGCGTGAGATCGTGCGTGACATTAAGGAGAAGCTGTGCTACGTTGCCCTGGATTTTGAGCAGGAAATGGGCACTGCTGCCTCATCTTCATCCCTGGAGAAGAGCTACGAGCTGCCCGACGGGCAAGTCATCACCATCGGAAACGAGAGGTTCCGTTGCCCCGAGGCTCTCTTCCAGCCCTCTTTCCTCGGTATGTTAAACCATCATTTTTAAAGCAGAACCTCTGCATAGACTGAAATGTGTTAAGTTTGAGAGCATATCTGTAGAGGTAGTTTAATAGTTAAGGATCCATACGGAGTTACAGCAGCAGCACTAACTGTGAACAACTTTGAACAGGCATGGAGTCTTGTGGTATCCATGAAACTACCTTCAACAGCATCATGAAGTGTGATGTGGACATCCGTAAGGACCTCTATGCAAACACTGTGCTGTCTGGAGGGACCACCATGTACCCTGGCATCGCTGACCGCATGCAGAAGGAGATCATTGCCCTGGCCCCCACCACAATGAAGATCAAGGTATAGTTTTGACACTACTATAATTTTGATACTACTGCCCCCTAGTGGACATTTCCGGTTATTGCTTCATTCCGTTTGATTGAGGATTAAGGATTGACTGCAGCATTTAAAACTTGATTCTTTCTTCCTATAGATCATTGCTCCTCCAGAGAGGAAGTACTCGGTATGGATCGGAGGCTCCATCCTGGCCTCCCTGTCCACCTTCCAGCAGATGTGGATCAGCAAGCAGGAGTACGACGAGTCCGGTCCCAGCATCGTCCACAGGAAGTGTTTCTAAACAGACTATCAGTCCCTTCTCCCAAAACACACTGCTACAAACCCAAACGACCAGCTCTGCATACACGCCTACACCAACACACTGGTGTATGCTGAGCCCACAGTACCACTTCCCATTTTCCCTCATCACTATGGCTATGGCACCATGCCCCTGTTGGGGAGAAACTCTGCAGGAAGTACAGAGCGTGTCCCAGGCGGTGTGAATGTGTGAGGAACATGATGTCCATTGTCGTGTTTGTTTAGGTAATTCCAGAAGTGTTTGTTCACCACCTTATTTGCCTCTATGAAGGTTTATTCTCTGGTGGGCCCGCCACCCAACAGACCTGTAGTATTGCTTAATATGTAAATTATGTAATCTGAACTTGTTTTGTTTTTGTACTTTCAGCCTTAAGACAATACTCGGTCCAGTTTGTTTTTGTCATTATGCAAAAGACAAAGCTCCTACCTTGTATGGGTGTATGAAGGATTGTGCATGAGGCTACAAGCCTCTGGTATACACAACAACCTAATAAAGCGCACATGTCAGAATCCAGCCTACGTGATCTTTATTCATTCATCCTGGTTCAGAAATGTGAGGCTTTGCACTGTTAGTCACAAGATTTGTTGAAGAAAAGTTACTTACTTGGGTTAGGGGTTTATTTTTACCAACTACAGTATAACAGCACTATAATCAGTAGAGATACCTATACTAATTAAAAGCAATGTATGATTAAATTACATGTGTGTATATTTCTTCTTTTGCGGTTTCTACTTGATAACTTTTACCCCGAATACCAGACTCCCAAACAATCAAATGATGACTTCTCTTACTCTGCCGCAACTGACCCCTTTTTACAAGCACCTGTCAAAGCCAAGTTAGGGGAAATATTTCATGTCCCTGTAAATCTCTAATAATAATGTAATCATTTAAATTCATACAAGCCCTAGCATCAGCTTTACAGAGCTGACTATGAATAGTAAATAAAACCTGTGCTAAGGTGGATACTGCAAAAAATGTTGAAAGATACAAAATATATGAAGTATAATGTATACTAAAAACTTATAAGTGTTTAATGAATTTATATTTGCTGGGTGAAGCAGATCTTTTGAGGTTTTTCTGTGTTGCTGCTTGTGATTCTGCAGGAATAGCTTATTCTCATCTTCATATGAAGTCCTTTTTTATTAGTAAGATAGATACATAGATTTACTTTATTGATCCTAAACTGGGAAATTCCAATGTTAAAGCAGCATCAATACATGTAACAATAAGGTTAAGAAGAATAAAATTAAGAGGAATAAGAATAAGATTTAGTATTAAAATTAAGAAGAAAATATACACTAAGAAAATACAATTAAAAACATACAATAAAATGTGAAATGTGCAATAAACAGAATATGAAATGAAATATTGAATATACCTTACATGTAGTTTAGTAGCAGTAGTAATACTAATAGAGTTCCATGGTATGGTAAAAATAAATGTTTAGTTAGTGAGGGGGGTTGTGGTCTAGGTGGACTTAAAATGTGACAATAATAATAATAAATTTTATTTTTTTTGCAAAAACACTTTAATCACATTCAAACATTTTGCAATTTTACATGAGAGGAAAGCACTAAAGTGCTTCAGAAGAAGAAGACGAAAAGGAAAAGGATTATTATTATTATTATCATCATCATCATCATCATCATCATCATCATCATTATTATTATTATTATTATTATTATTATTATTATTATTGTTATTATTATTATTATTATTATTATCATTATCATTATCATTATTATTATAAAGAAAATATCTAGACGATATTTTAAAGTAGATAATGTATCCTTTTTATCTTTTTCCCTTTATTCGATTTAAATAACTTGACATCTTGCAGGGAAACCGGATCCAAAGGACCGGAAGTGTGTCCGTCACTAATATTCTTCCGTCATTGTGCACTGACTGAAGTGGTCCGTCCGGTGTCAGACGGAAATAATACATTCCTGCCGAGGAATCGCGTGCACCTCCTCCCGTGAGTGGGTCCGTGAAGCGGACTTATGGGACCATGACCCGCCGGTTCGACCACATGAAGCCCTGCTGCTTGTGGGGAGAACGGTAAATGGTTCCCGGCGACATGGATCGACACATTTCACAGGTGACTCCACCGACGAAACAACTCCCTGAAGCGGCTGATGGTAACGTTGTCATGTTGAATCAGACTGTTACGCTAAGCGGACTTAACACGCTAAACAGCGTTAGCGGTTTGTACCATATTAACTTGTTTGTGAACGAAAAGAAAATTATTAAACGAGTGGGAATTTAACTGATGGCATTGATATTAGATAGATATACTTTATTCATCCCAAAATGGGAAATTTAAATTAATATTAATGTGTTAATGTATGTTTGTGATGTGATACTTTACGTTAAATCTGTTGTAGGAACATATAATGTGCTTGTCTGTAAATATAAGTTGTTAATAAAAGTATTTGTCACCCAGATGCCAATATCAGAACGACACGAGTAAAACCGTACGTGTCATTTTATAGTCCAACAAGTAAATCACATAAATTGTGAGTTTTACAGCATCCTGGTTACCATGGTGAGTTCCTCTAGAGGTTGTTTGGTCAGACGCAGATTAACACAGATTCACTTTATCTGTCTCAGGCGGTGCACGACGAGGACACGATGTCTTCCACCTCGGTGGGGATGTCCGATTTGTCTGATGAGATTCTGCTGTGCATCCTCCGCCATGTCCCAGTGTGTGACCTGGTGCTGAATGTGGCAAACGTGTGCCACAAGCTGCACACACTGTGTCACGATAAGACCCTGCTGTCAACGGTCAGCCTGTCCGAGGAGTATCTGGTAAAGCTGGTTCTAGAAACCGCATTAATGTCAAGGTTGTTTTGGTTGCTTTTCCCTACATTGTAAATCTGTTTTCCCCCGCAGGCTGATGACCTGTTGGTGCGGCACGCGTTGCGACAGCTAGCCCCTCACGTGCAGTCTCTCAGCCTGAATGGCTGCTACTGGCTGGCTGGTTCTACGATGGAGCTTCTGTCTCGTTGCAGAGGAGTGACGCACCTGGACGTTACCGGCTGTCGCCTCACTACCCCTCGCCTCTCCCGTCTCCTCTCCTCCCTTCCTCTGCTCACATCTCTAGCTTTTGACGTCACGGCCGGCTTCACTTTGGCTCGGCTCAGCTCGGAGGCGGTGGATTCGCTGAACCGCCTGTCGGAGCTCAGACAGACGCTTCTGACGCCGAGTTACGGTGTGGTGCCATGTTGTGCCCAACTGCGCAAGTAAGAGTTGTTACTGAATTATGCAGTGTGTTTTCCCAGTAATTATCGGTTATTTGAAAGTTTGTTGCATCTCTGCGCTGCAGGTTGATGCTGCAGTTTGACATCCCAGATGTGACCAAAGAGGGCGTGGGTGTGTGCTGTCAGCTAATGGTGGGTCAGAGCAGCGTGCCACATTACCAGCAGCTGGAGGAGTTCACAGCCAGACTGGCTCCTGGTGAGGTGGGTTTGATCGTGTTACATTCCCCCCCTGCAGCTGTGTGCAGGTTGTAACGTCTGCATGTCGATGTCTCCAGGTCAACCAGACCCTGCTCCTCCTCTACCTGGCCGTCTTCAGCGTTCACGTGCCAAAACGTCTCCGAGTGTTCCTCGTGTCGATTCCCGGCCCGAACCCCGCCCACTGGCCAGCCGCTCCATCGCTGGCCCAGAGTTTGAATCGACGGGGCGACCTGGTGGCCCTGCAGCTCCCCAGGTCTTGGCTGGACGCCTCGTCCCTCAAAGCAGCCCTGGAGGGAAACAGTCCGAAGCATCTCAGCTTCAGCCGCTGCTCGGCGCTGCGGCCGCAGGTGTTTCAGTCGTTACTGGAGGGAGGAGTGGAAGACGCCGCGCAGCTGCTCAGCCTGAACCTCAGCGGGATCAACCAGGTGGTTTACTCGGAGTGCAGGAGCGCGGATGACCATCTGGTCCCTTGGACAATGAGCCGTTTGGCGGTTGGATGTTTCAACATCAAACACCTGAACTTGATGCACACTCACTATCATCACGAAACCCCAAACCAAGGTGGGGAAGCTCACCTCTGCGCCAGCTTGGCCAAATTCAGACACCTGTGCTCTCTGACTCTTCCTGCCTGCGCTCTGTCAGATGGTTTGATCTCGCAGCAGGTCTCTAAGAACAACTCGCCTTCCTCTGCGTTGTTCCTCGGCTTTAAGAAGTCTCCTCGCGTGGGTTTCCAGAATTACAGGCCCGGTTCGGGACCTTCTCCTTCAGGGGACAGCGCCGCAGCCCTCAAGCAGCTTCTAACTGGCTTCCCTCTTTTAGAGACCCTGGAACTCATCGGTCCAGGATTCGTGTCTGCGCTGCCCCGGCTTGAGCCTTGCGGCCGCGCCCACGTGGAGCCGCGGGGGATGTGTGCGTGGGCGCAGGGAGTCGGCGACGCACACGTAGCAGCGCTCGAGGCTTTGCCTCGACTGCATCGTTTGACTCTAGCTGGGCTCCCCGGGGTCCTGAAGGGGACGGGGCTGGTGCAGCTGGCCGGGCAGTGCAGAGACCTGAAGGTCTTATCACTCGCCAACTTGGGATCACTAAAAATCATGAACTACACCCCTGCTTTGCTGGACACACTTAAGCAATGCACACAGCTGCAGGAACTCAGGTTAGGAGACGCCTTCGCACACACTTCATTTACTGTCAAATTAACATCACATCACTAGACTCGTCCCTTTAAGAATTACATTTTAGCTGTAGCTATAACGTATGTTTTTATATGAGATACATATTTTTTATGTAAGGATAATGTGGTATTAAACCAACAAACCCAGGATGAAAACATAACCTTAGCAGATGACCTAAATTTAAAAAAAAAAAAGAGATAACATTCACAAAACATTTACTATTAATTCTAAACGTAATGAAGTTTCATGGACTGAGTTCACCTCTGTGTCTGAAAGCCTATTGGCTCAGCTCTAGTATTTACAAGATGCGCTTGTAAATGTGCCCCATCACGTGAGTAGCGGATGCAACACGCTGCTGATGTGTTCATGCTCGGAGATGATGAAAGCAGACACGGAGAACTGAACCACACACACACACACACACACACATATACCTGTTGCTCAGAATAAAGCTGATAAAAGGATTCTCTGGCCGGAATCTATCCTTAGTGTTTGCATCCCTAATTGAACCCTGTCCATATTCTACAGGCTGTTAAACGGTTCCGTGTTTGCAGGTTAGAGCAGCCCTACCTGAACGCTGACGCCTCATTCTTCAACGCTCTGTCCTGCTGCTCTCGTCTGCGGCGTCTCTGCCTCATTTCACGCCGCGGCACCTTTGACCCGTCGGCCACGGAAACCTTCATGGAGAGATGCTGCCACGTCGTCATGTGCCACATGTTCATGGGCGGCACCTTAGTGGCTTGTCGCACTCTGCAGAAAGTTTTGCAGGACAGGTCGGTGCTGGCAAAGACCCTGATCACCCCCTATGTCTCGCATTCAACGCCTGGGTCTCGTTTCACACTGTGTTCTCTCTTTGACAGATTTTCAGTCGACCGCCCCGCCCTGAGTGTGGTCGTCTATCCGTTGCAGCACGAAGACCTGCCCTCGGTCATCAGAGACATCCCGCTAACGCTCCTGGACAGGATCACGTTGTTCCAGAGCCACGTGGCCCAGCCACCACATCTATCTCCATTGTGATTTCACCAGAAAGCTCCAGTGTGATTGGTGCTCATCAGCTGTGGTGCTCTTCTACCGCGGGAAATAAAATTCACAATCGGTTATTTATGATTCTTATTGTTTCAGAATTCCCTGTATCAACACATCAACCATATTATTTGTTGTATGTGTGGAAAATACTCAAAAAAATGTTAAGAAGGAAATAAACATTCTTCAGCAGGGAGGTGTTTGACTTTATAGTTCTGTAACAGAAAACCTAGATAATATTCTGGATATGTATTTACCTGTCACATGTTCCACACATAACAAATGTCATTACCACATTTTACCTCTCACACTTATCAATAATTAATTGGCACAAAAACACAAATATGTATGCACGTATGCACATATAAAAATGCCACTAATAACATCCAGTTGTTTGGTCAGACTCGAGCGTTAAGCCACCATTTTAAGTTATCTCACTTGGTTTGCTTCTTGGTTGATCTGGAGTTAAGTTTTCATACTTTACTGATCGATAGCTTGTCAGATACTATTAGACATTTTTCAGAGCAAGATGTAATTAAAATGATCTGTGGTTTGTTTATTGGTTGGATAGATTGTCATCCAAAGTCTATGCAGAAGATTTCCATGAGAAAATACTTTAAAAAATATATCGTATTTACGTATTGTTTAAGTATTTCATAAACTGTGAATGACTAAACTCACATGAAAACATGTATGGGTGAGTAATAAACTGTGTAAGGCAACACAGAAGAAAATTAAATATATTTGTTACCGCTGTTCTGCAAATTTTTCCAAGATTCCAACTGATGTAAGATCTTGTTATTCCACTGTGGATGTTAAGGATGTGATAGGAATGGATGTCACTGTCGGTTTCCACCATGAGGACAATAGTGAATCATTCCTTACCTAATTAATACTTATAAAAGGGGAAAATTTATTGACCAACGTGAACAGTCTTGGCGCCCCGTCTCTTTACAGCTTGCCAAATTTAGAAATTTACTTGGAAATTTACTCCATGACAAAACTTACAATGTCAAAGAAACGTTCTGCATCAGCAAAAGCACCTAACAACGCCCAAAAGCCAGAGAAAGATGCTAAATATTGCAGAAAAAGTTAAACTTCTGGACATGCTGAAGGAAGGTAGAAGCTACGAGGCTGTCGGGCACTATTACGGAATAAATGAATCTTCGGTTCGTTGCATAAAGAAGGAGGAAAATAACATAAGGAGGACAGCAGCAATAAGTTTTAACAAGGATGCAACTGTAACTGTCTGCATCAAGACCATTGTAAGGATGGAATGAACGTAACCCCTGTGTTAAGTGAGGGTCCACTACTATGATCTTGATTTATTTGACTTTTTCATTCATTATTGTTCTTTGTTTATTGTTTGTGTGTGTGTTTGGAATCTACACATGTGAAGAACATCTAAATACCATCTAAATACAGCTTCTAGTTATCCTTGTTGTGGGTGCTTGTAATTCAATGCAGTCTCACACCACATTTTGAAAATCTGTCCATCAGACTGTTGGAAAAACAAAAGATACAGCACCCAGAGGGCACAAGCCTTTGCAAAGTCAACCCTGTCTTAATATTATATCTAAAACCATTTATATTTTGACTATAATTATATGACGAATAAACCTCTAAACCTACACCTATATTTGACATTTTCACATTAGCTTCATGTTTGACAGTTAAAACAAACAAAAAACAATGACCTCCCTCCTCACAGGACGCACCTGTCCGCCGCTACACCTGACTGATCAGACGGTGGCGCTAATACGCCAAATATTCCTGCCAAAGAAATTCTAAAAATGTCGAAGAAGAAAAGTGACGTCACGTCCGGTAAAACTTCCTGGCAACAATACAGAGCACCAAACTAACTTATGTGTTTGTTTTAGACGGGGATTAAAAGGTAAAAATATTTTGTCAGTTCAAAAGTAAAACACCAGAATGGATAGTTTAAATTGTATTTCGTTAATGTAACAAAGAAAAAACAAATGTAGTCGCCATGAGGGTTTTTTTTTCACACACTTTGCGTTTCCCAAAGTAAGCTAGCTTTCTAAGTGTGAGCAGTTAGCTCGCTGTGTTTGGGATGGTGGGAGCTGCACTGATGCACTTCAGACACTATTTTAACTATTTATGTTTTTGAAAACCTTTTTGACACGATCACACACGACTTCTACCCAAATCAACAACGATCCTGTCTGTAAACGTGTTTCACAAGACGTGAGATGTGAAGTAACAGGTGTTTGTACATCTGTAAACTCTTTATTGCTTTTTTTTTTGATGCTAGATATTTATTATGGATTCGGCGGTGGACAGTGGAGCAATAATCATTCTTAGTGATGATGACGAAGATGATGATGAAAAAGACTGTGTCCTTGAAAACTCTGTTGAAATTGTGGAAAGGAAAGCTTTGAAGATCAGTGGTAACAACTATATTCAGCCAACACACCAGGTGCAGTATTACTGTCAGGTTATTGATGATCATCAGCTGGTCTTTTTCTAGTTTCAGACTCCTCCGCATCTCCTATTCCTCTGGATGAAGACCTGGTTGTCACCTTCTCTCGGCGAGCTGAGGTGTTGCCTCATGCACGCTATGACTGTCCCATACATCCTTTCATGTGAGTGAAGTCATTCAGTTTGTGAACTACTCATCAGTACGTGCTCTTCCTTCACAGATGATCAAACTTCTTCTCTTCTATCCTCCTCAGGGCTGCAGATTGTGAAGCTGGTGCTCCTTTGGCTGTTAACCATCTTATTTGTAATCAGTGCTTTTGCTACATCTGTGACAAGTTGGCATCGACAGTATGTCTTGATATAGTCCATAAACTAACCACAGCAACATTGATTTATTATAGGAAATAATGTGTAGCACAGACATTGACTTACTGTTACCGTAGGCAGTAGCGTGTTAGTTAATAATGACCCTCCTGGAGGTGTTGAATTAATGATATCTAACAAAACAGCTAAAAAAAAATCAATACCCTGAATTTCCGTAGGTATGTGTTTCCTTCCTTGGCATTTCTGTTTTCAACATTAATGTTATTGCCGTGTGTTCTCAGTGTGTGATGTGGTGTCACGGTGGTGTGTGTCACTGCAACAGCCACAAGAAGAGCGAATTCTGGAACAACCTCAGAAAAAACGCGCTGCTGGGACGACTAAAGAACTTCAACTTCACGCTGTCTGAAATAGACGCTCATCTCCGACAAGCAGGTACACACCTTTATGGATAGAAAGCTCACATTCACACGGTGAACCACTGGTTGTATGTAAATCGTGTCATTTCACTGCTCTTTGATTTTCCAGAGACGATGTTGCAGAGGTTCAGAGAAGAGCTTGCTGTTCTGTTCTCTATTTTCCTGAAGGGAAAGCCGGTCGAGGTCTACGGTGTGAATCCATCAGACGAGCACGTCCTTATCCACGAGTGAGTTATCATGCAAAGCTGTGTATAATGTTGAAAAATACTAACTCGCTGATAGGTGACTGTTTACTCAGTTACACACCGGTGTATGAGTTCGTGTCAACGTTCCTGAACATGGCGGATAAACATGACGACAGAGCTGCTGCCATCATGAGGCTGGGAGCTGCAGAAGACTTCATTCAGCATTATACAGGCTCGAGGTACACACACACACACACACACACACACACACACACACACTCAAAGAGAGAGAGACTAAAATTGTCAATCTATTAATTGTCCTTATGTGATCTTCAGGGCGATGCTCATACAGTCTCCTATGGCTAACACGTCTGAAGCCAAAGTGATGTTACTGCAGAGGTGTGTGCGAACACACACACACACACACACACACACACACACTACACACATACACACTACACACACACATAGGATTCAATGTGAAGTTATACTGTATCTGTCACTGATTCAGTGTGATATCCGTCTCATCTCACCTTGTGTGCGTGTCTCGTTTCCAGGGTGATCTCCTCCGTGCGGAGGCAGATGGTGATGTCTGGTTTTACGTCAGAGTTCATCCACAAACTACAGGACTTTTACAAACGGCTCTGTCTCCCTGCTGAGCTGAAGAACCTCAGGAACAGGTGCGCGTGTGTTTGTGTGTGTTTTATATCATTACACTGAAGCTCCTGCATTAAATAGGCCTTATTCCGTCTGTGTGTGTGTTTGTGCTCCAGCCTGTGTGTCCGTCCTTGGGATGATGTCCTGCTGGTGTCTGTACTGAAGGGGCAGAACGTGTTGGGCGTCCGAAAAGACAAAGGCAAGAAAGACGTGCTGATTGAAGAGATTTCTGTGGTTCTGCTGAGAGCAGAAGCGCTGCAGCGACAGCAGAGGTACAAAGGACGCACAAACATGTTCACATTTATACAGAAACACACACGCTCCCAGGGTTAAACTGCTCAAAACCAAACCCGACTGGTGTGTGTCTGCAGGTACAGAGAACTGTGCCGCTACCTGCGAGTCGTCCAGACTGATGATTTCATACTGTGAGTGTTCAAAGTGAAAATTCCTCACATATGTTTAGATGTTAGATTTGACTGCCGGTGTTTCGTCCGTCAGCTTCCAGCAGGTGAAGGACCTCACGCCGTTCTTCATGTGCCTGGAGGGAGACTTTCCTCGCGCTCTGCTCAATCTGTTCCCCTCGGTGGCCCCGCCCGCCTCCCGCTTCACTCCGCGTATCTTCCTGTTATATCTCAGCATCTTTAAAACTGCAGCGGCACCAAAGCTGATCGTCAGCCAGCTCGCTCAGCTCTGTGATCCCGAGGCATCATGGGAGCCAATAACAGGTCAGGCATCAACGGATTAAATGGTTTTACTTCCAAATGTCTTTTTAAAAAGTCATTTTCACATCAGAGGTCACAAGTTGTTTGTTTGTTTGTTTTTCTAGGTGCTCTGCCACTGAAACATGATGGGCTGGTGAAATTTACTCTCAGGATTCTATCGTGCTGCTCCGCTGTCTTCACAGATGTAAGCCTGCAGTTCTGAGTTTGTAATTTCAGGACAAACCGACGCATTAAAAGCTTTGTTTTCGTGGTTTTGATTTAGTTCTGGAAAGAGATGCTTATCGGTGCTGCAACGGATTTATCGATTTGCATCGCTGCACATGCAGTTCCTCTTCTCAACACAAGAGGCAGCAGAGCGTAGCCTCCAAAAAAAGTACGAGTTGTAGCTCTCCTGGTGCAGAATTAAAAACTGTTGAGTTGATTAAACCGAAAAGAAAAAATAAGAGCTCTCAGCTTCAAAATGTTTCAGCTTCATATTACAGAACAAGCACAGATTTAATCAGTGTGTGTGTGTGTGTTTCAGTGTGTTTTGATTTGTCATGTGTGTTTCCATCCAGTGTCAGTGTTGGGTCACTTTACTCACACTCGTCAGTAAACCTCTACCGACACCAAGTGTCACATTCCTCCACGTACGTATCCCTTTATCGGCCGTTTTTTGTTTGTTGTTTGTTTGTTTTTGTTTGTGTTTACTTTCTTCTGTCTGTATTTCCTATCTGTCGTGTCTGAACTTTAGGAAGCAAAGACTGTAGTGAGTTCCATCCTGCCCGTCCGCCACTGCTCCAACATTCACATCCCACGGTCCTTCCAGGAAGTATGTCAGCCATGAGCCGGGCGCCGATTGCAGTGAGCAAAGTGACGATGTGTTAATGCGTGTGTGTGTGTGTGTGTGCAGGTGTATCCAGAGCAGGCTCTGTTGCTATTGGTTACTGGAGCTTTAGGTTTGAGGATCCTTCACGCTCCTCTCTGTCCGGCTCTTCCTGTCTTCACTGCAATGAAGGTAAAAACTCGTATTCCTCATTTTTGATGACGCGTCTCGTTTGTAGACCGTTTGCACTTCCTTCATCACCTCCAAAAAGAGAATAATATTAATTCTTCTGTCTGTCAGGAGAACTTTTGGGCTCTCCAATGGCTGATGGGGAGTTTTTTATCCCTCAAAACAGAAGCCCTCGCCTCCTTCCTCCAGGAGGCCAAACAGGAGGCGCAGAACAACGCAGGTGTGTCGGTCCTTTTGAGCTTTGACTATGCACACACACTATGAATGGTCACCATAAATCTGTGAGCTCATGGGATGTGAGGTAAAAACACAGAACACTGAATGTCTTTGTTTTTCGGTCAGACGGGGAAAACTTACTATTTCTTCACGCTCTGGAAACCGGTTCGTTTTCACCGGCAGAGAACGAGGACCAGTGAGTAAAACGGAGTTTGAAACCTCCTGTAATGACATCTCCCTTTGAGACCCTTTGACATGTAGACGTGTTCCACTTCCCTTTTGGTGCTGAGAGGGTGTGGGTCTGATGCGTTGTCTTGTTTTCCATGTCTGGTGACGTGGCGGCGAGCAGCACCTACTGTAAGTCACTCTGTCACACGCGGTGATGTGTCTCTGCTGTGGTCAGGTCCACTGAACCTCGTTTCTTCTCCCTCCTGCAGGCAGCCAAGCGTCCTTTAGATGCTGACCCCCCCCCCCATCCTCCTCAGGTGTCTCATCTGTAAGTCCTGCAGCTCATCACCTCAATTATCATGTGGCTTTTTCCTCACAACCCTGTCTGGGTTTCAGACTGAAGCTTAAAAACGTGACAAATCTGAATCTGCCTGAAACATTTAGATAACGGTTAGCGTTAGCATTGATGCTACATCTGTTCTTGAATAAAACCTTAAGGTTTCATTATTAAAATTTGTTCAGAATGCTCTGTAAATAAAACAACTTAACATTCCTTATGATCAAAAACAAAGTCTGACTACTGTGTACACACCTGCATGTTAGCAGCGTGCTAACGGCTAACCCAGGCCTCTTTTGTCATGATAGATAGATAGATGCTACTTTGTACCCTAAGAATTTGAAATTTTTTGAGGTTAAAGCCTCCATTTTTACAGAAAATAACCAAACTGTAAACGATGCATCTTTAGACATTTGTCTAAATGATTTTGTGTGTTTGTGTTCTGGTTGGGCGTAGATGGACCGTGTTGATCGCAGCGGTACATGTCTGATTCCGAGGAGCTCTCCTCCCTCCAAACAAACGACGGATGAACGCGTGTGAGAGGATCGGACGGGTCGGATGTCAATATTCACACAGACGGAGCCTGAGGATCGTCGTTCTTCCTTTAATCGCTTCAGAGACACTTCCTGCTGCTCCATTCAGTGTTTAAACGGTGGTCTGAACTGCTTCTGCAATGCATTGTGGGACTTTTATTCAAACAGACGTTTCCAAAGATACTTTTGCATATTTTTCATACATAAGAGCATCTTTTTACAGAAAGTTGGTAAATTAAAAACATTTTTACGCTTTGGCCAATTTATAGAAAAGTTGGCTTTTGATTATAACATAAAAACTACAAATAAAGTATAGATGATTCAATATCAACACTTCAGGAGAACAGTTAATACGCACATTTAAATAAAACACATCAGTTGTCATTCTTCCAGGTCGTGGTGATCCTTCAGGGGCCAATCAGAGGCAACAAAGTTTTTAATTGGAGTTTGAAACAGATGGGGGTGGAGCTAAGACGGCTTCTTTGCTAAAAATGAGATTGAGCTTGAACTAAACCGTCTCAAGTGCAACATAAATCACGCTAACGTTTTCAATTCGAGTCTGGTCGTTTCTTCTTCAGCGCCGGTGAAACGTTTGTTTCCGTTAACTCATAATGGTGTCACAATCACGCGTTTAATCCTGCAGATAAAACACGCAACTCTGATTGTCGCTGTCGATGCAGAGATAACACGTCATAAAAACACACCAGCGGACGTGGTTGGAGGCCTCGTATGGCCGTTTTTGTGTCGCTTCTGTTATGTTGCCCACGTGTTTCTGTGCAGGTGGGCTGAACAGTAAGAGAACCTTAGAGAGGGGAGCCCACTTCCTGCGTGGCGCTGTTTGATGAGGTCCGACAGGAAACGCATCACTCTCAAGTCGCTCTCGCTGCTGCAGACCCCCCGCGCCAGCAGGAGCTCCTCTTCGGCGCCAGAGGCCTCCTCGCGGTGCGAGTGAGGGTAAAACGTGTACAGCAGAGCCTGGTGAGCCAGGGCGGTCAGGCAGCTCTCCAGGTGCAGCAGGTAGGTGACGCCCCGGCCGATGCCCGTCTGGGGGTCGGCCAGTCGCCCCACCACTGAGCCGGAGTAGGAGGGGCAGCGCAGCGTCTTCTGGTCCAGATCCAGAAGAGACAAATAACGGCTGTAGCGCGTCAGCGAGCGGAGGATGCTGGTCACGGAGCCGGAGGGCGACCTGGGTAAAAAGAAGCCACAAAGGTCATGGTGTGTGTGGATTCACTGGTTCTGTCTCCACAGCGCCCCCCTGTGGTCGTACCTGTGTATCCCGATCAGCCTCCAGGTGAGCAGGTCGGTCACCTGCAGCGGTCTGCCTAACGCCGGCATCACGGCGTTCCCGTCGGGGGCGGGCAGGAACAGACTCAGAGCGTCCAGCAGCTTGGTGACCAAACCCTCGTCCCCCCCGATGACGGCCAGCGGCCGGCCGCTCAGGAGGCAAAACACGGCATGCTGGGAGAATGAGTTCTGTTTGAGGAACCTGAGGGCTCTGAGCGCAGCTTTCCTCCTCCTCCTTTTAGACAAGCGGGGGTCGCTGTGGATGTGGAGGGTGGGGGTGGTGGAGGAGGACGGGGGCGAGGAGCCGGTGAAGCTGGCGTGGTCGGACGCCTCGTCCACGCTCAGCAGCCGGAGGGGGGCGCAGGGCGGGGGCCAGCGGTCGTCCTCGTCCGGGGCAGCGTTCACGGGGGGGCCTGGGGCCGACGGCACCCCCTGACGGGCTTCAGACCAATGAGGTGCTTCTTCCCCTGGAAACACAAACGACCGACTTCAGTCGCCTAAACCAGCTCGTTGCTATGGAAACCAAAAAACAATGCAGTTTCCTGAGTGCGGATGTCCTCCAGAGATGACAGCCTCCCTTGAAACATCCCGTTGCCATGGAAACAAGATGCTTAAAATGCCAGTTTCACCAAATTGTACACTTTGTGACGTGAGCTTAGCTTGTTTTTATTGTAGGATAAAACGGAAGCTGAATGACGCCACTTTTTATCGTGTTAAACTTGGTTACGTCACCTTCCAGCGGTCTGGAGTTGTTCTCAGCTTCTTCTCGGACTCGATGGAGCTTCAAACCCTCTCCTTTTGCAGGTCGATGCCTCAGGGATCCGTTGATTGGCCCGTCGTCCTCCTGAGCCGGCGGCGCCTTTTCATCTTCGTTCACTGAAGTCGTTCCTCCCGGCGCGTCCTGATCGGGTCGGACCCGTGCCACCACCTCGTCTGTGCTCTTGAAGCCGTTGCTGACAGGTTGGAGCTCCGCCTGTTCCTCGGTGATGGCGGTGAGGTCGTCGGGGACGACGGACTCGGTGGTGCTCAGCACCTCGATGCTGTCCTCGCTGTTGGTCCGCCTGGCGTACGCCCGCACACGCCGGACCTTCACATCGACCGCCGCTCGCCACTGAGAGGCGTCCGCGACGGCAGCGGGGGTTTCTGTTGAGGGATAAAAAAAATGTCAAATTTAAATTTTTAAATTGAAAGAATATAAATAAAATCACAATAAAATATTTACATATTTGTAATAAATTAATATTTTTATAATTGATTTAAAAAAAAAATGAATTTGACATTTCAATTCAATATTTTTTATTATGTATATTAAAGTATTTAAACTAACAAAATTAAAACTATTTAAAATACTAAACATTTTTAAAAATGAGGTGTTTTTTTTAAACCATTTTTAAAAACCTTTAAATGTAATGTAGATCATTTAAATCTATCAATGTAAACAATTTATACTGCATTTGAAAACTGAAAATTAAGATTAATTTTAATTAATAATGAAAGCAATGATTATACTTTGTAGTATTCAACCTTTAAAATAAAAAAAATATTTAAATAACTTTTATATCTTTTCTATTAAATTAGACCGTAACTGTCAAAAAATAAATTACAATCAAAAAAGTAATTTTTACAGAATTCAAGATTTTTTTGTCTGAATAGCTGCAAAAATAGAAAACATATAATGACAACAATTAAATCCACTTGTTTTCTACCTCTGTTGTTAGAAGCAGCGACGTTCTGTGTGAGATACGACTTTTCAGTCCCCAGAACTTCGATGCTGTCGCAGCTGCTCGCGCTTTCTGTCATCTCCATGGCAACAGCAGGCTCTGGGGTCCCATTCCGAGTTCCCCCCGCCTCCAGCTTGATGGGGATCTCCTCCACGCAGGAGCAGAATGACTCCAGGCTCATGTCGCCGCTCGTAGGCCCCGCCTCCCCCTGGAACTCAGCCTCGGCGGCCTCCTCCCCCCCCTCCTCTGAGCTCCACGGCTCAAACAGGAAGTTGACAAGGGTGAGTCTCCTTGACAACGAATGCGCGATGCGGGCGGCCTGCAGAACGCTCCTGTCGCCGCGCAGCCGGCGCTCGGTGTCGGCGAGCTGCTCCTTCATCAGCGACAGGAAGTAGGGGTTGCAAAGCTCCTGGAGGGGCTTCAGATGACGCTGAGACCTGCAGGAAGTGGAGGTGGAAGCGGGGGTGGAAGGGAAGTGACAGGACTCCAGCGGTAGCAACGCAATTGGGTCGGTGAGGGAGTCTGTCGGGTCGTACGGCAGGAAGTCGGGCTGTTTCAGCTTCCTGTTTGGGTAGGAGGTGACCTGACGGAGGAATTCTCTGTGGATGGAGATGGAACCCTCCACAGCTTCCAGCTCCTCCATGTTTCCTCCCACCGCTCTGGAGCCGTTCTCCATCCTTGGATGTTCTCCCTCCTGCAGCAGAGACAACCTCTGGTACCTGAAAGTCACAGAACTGGACGTCAGAACACGTAACACGCATCACATCAGTATTTGGATGAGGTGGGGTCCTCATCTTACTCCAGCTCCTGGAGTTTCCTCTGCAGCTCCATGGAGAACGCCTGTCTGTTTCCCGTCTTCAGGCTGTCGGCGGCCCGAGAGAAGCTGGTGGTCAGCTCCGAGAAGTTCTCCATCAGCTTGGTCTGGTCGGAGCAGACGTACGCCACGCAGAAGGGACGCACCATCCCCCGGGCCTCCAGGTCGTACAGGGTCATGTGGTGAACGTAGGCGAAAGCGTCGTCCGCCGAGTCTCCCAGAATCACCTTGGAGTCCTCGCTGAAGTTGAGGTGCGGGCCGGTGGAGGCGGGGGGAGCGTGGGGAGGGCCGGACGCCTGGTAGTCGACAGACATGATGCGAACGGAGAAGTGGTTCAGGTCGAACGAGCCGAGGGCTCTGGTGTCGTCCGGGATGGTGAGGACCGGCTTGGGTCCGACCTGGAAATGTTACGACGTGATTTTAGTCTGGTGATGATGTCAGAGGTCACAAGGTGTGACATCATCGCAAAGAAGGTAATATTTACATCATTCTTCTTTTCACAAATATTTTTAAGGTGCCTGGGGCAATAAAAAAATTGTTGTTAAAAAAGTTTCCAGAATTTCAATTTGATGCGCGCTTCAGGACTGGGTAAAAACAAAAACTGTTAAACAGCGCCCCCTGGCGAAAAAAGAAGGAACCCCACCCCCACCCCAGCGGTGCGTTTGGAGCGTCATTAACGGAATCTTATAAATTCATTACAAATCAAGACCTGTGAACACAACTCACAGAGAAAGGACATAAAACATATAAGAAGTCGGTCAAATTCATGTTTAAATTATCCTCAAACAAAATTATTCAACTCCCCTGAAGTTCCGGGATGTTTTACATCAATGGAGGTTTATTCGCCAATATTGAACATCAAGAATTCATGACGTGAATTTTAGGACTTCTGTTTTGATCGTAATAAGTTTTTAATCTTGTTTTCTTATTTTTTTTGTCCGGACTGGCAGCACCCACCTGTTCAGAGAACTCCGCCACCAGGATGAAGTCTCTGTGGAAGCGGGCGGAGGTGACCCACGGGTGGGATGGGGGCAAAAGGGGAACACATAACTCCTCTGGTAGCCCCAGATCCGGATCCTTTCCCCCGTCGCCTCCGAAGCCCTCGGTGCCGGTGAAGGCCAGCAGGTCCGGTGACCCGATCATCGTCAGTCACGGCTTCATCAACCCATGGGGGGTAGTTGGGGGGGGGGGATCAAATGTCCAGGGGGCCTTCAGGCGGAGAGTCAGCTGTTCGGTCGGGACTCGAAAACATCAACAAGAGTTTAACAAGTTGTTGTTTCCTGGAGCCTCGGATCGGGGTCAGACCTCCAGACCACCTGATCCGCTTCCCCTCAACGGAAACACCGACAGCGTTTCAGACAAAACCTCACGGAGAAGCGAAACTTGTCTGCGGGCTGCAGTCACACGGTCCGCCGGGATTCCACTTCCACTTTACTGTCATTTAAAAGATGGTTCTAAAAGTTGTTTCTCGCTGTTCCCGTTTTTCCCCCCCCCGGTAAACGGACCCGTTTACGCCGGTATTCAGACATGTGACAGAAGCCGGCCGAGGACGCGCTTTGAAGCAAAAGTAGCTCCTGGTAGAAGACCGGAAGGTCAAGTTGTACGGAGGAAGTCAGGTTTCCGGTTTTCAAAGTAAAAGGATCTGAAGACGCGACAATTTAATTACTATGGAAATTTAAATAGTAAAACAATGTAAACGCGACCTTGCTTATTGATTTGCATCACTTTTTTATTATTTGAATTTTATTTCAGTAACTGATACAAAAAAAAACAAAAAACGAGTGTTCAAATACTGCACATTACAATAACCGAATAAAACAGGGAAACAAATCAAAGCACGGCATTTTTCTAAAATTGTGGGAAAAAATTTCAATACCACCTGATTTTCAATCGATGTTTTGTATGACACAAAATAATTTCACCACAATATATAAAAAGGGGTTTGCTGGTTTTGTTAGTTTTTAGAGACCGGATGTGATCTGTTGCCTAAAAAATAAAAACAACCCCAGCAGACCGGAAGTCCAACATATAGCAAGATAAGTCCCTGCAAACGAAAAGAAACCCATACCTTTAAACCAAATTGACCTCATCGACATGAAACCTTTCATGAATTTACATTTGTGTCTAATTTTCTGCGTGGTTAACGTTTAAAAATATGGATTTTTAAAAAAAAGGTGTTAAACATTTAATACATAAAGTACATTTTCTGAATTTGCTGTGTATAAGGAATTCCACTTTTACTTTGTTAGAATAAAAAAATGGTGGTCTTATCAGACTGGAGCTGAAACAACTTCACACAGATCGTGTCACGTTGGCAGTCATCAATTTATCTGAGTCTAATGTTTAACGCTGTTTTATACAGACTGGGTACTAACTGAGATCATTCTCATGTGATAAGGCCACATGAAAATATTTCATTTGCAATAACATCCTGAAACTGGCGGAGAAAACATTTTTGTTCAGGAAATGAAAATTAGAACCAAGCAGAGCAAGAATCTAGATACTTTCTTTATTTGCAGTTTTAATGTTCTATGACAAAAAATACTTTTTTTCGCTGAGAAAACTAAATGAAAGACACAACATTCATACTGTATGTAAAAGCAAGTACATAAAACCATTAGGATGGTTATCCATAGTTTAAAAGCTTAGTTTGGCAAGAGACAGAACACCAATCAAGACTGACAAATAAATCACACTTCAACCTTCAGTGTAATAAAATTACATTAAATAAATCCAACCCAGACGAACTGACTGCTTGAGTCATTTGAAGTAATGCACCTTTTTATTTTAGCCGTGTCCCTGTGTACAAACCAAAGCAGGAACGAAAGCATGACGAGGAGGAACGTTTCGTCTGTGAGCAGACAGCTGACATGATGGCATAAGGCAGCGCTCCTGTGATGACACCCAGTGACAGAGGTAGGGTTGAAGAACTGAACTGACTGTGTGGGATTCTGCCGTTTTCGTTCAATTCAATGTTCACTATTCTGAGTTGGGTCCAGCCCTGGATTAACGCGGACACACTGACTGATCCATCTGACTTGGATGCAGAATTGAGGGTGAAATTATGATGATGTGTGACTTGAATCATCACTTCAGGCATCTGAGGCATCTGACATTTCATCTGATTTCTTTTTAAGCCTGATAACTACTTCTTTGTGGCTGTGCAAGTAATAATCAATCGATCCGTTCTCCTCCTCTGGCGTGAACAATCATCCGTGGTTCCCATTCATTTCTCCCACTGCTGCAGCTCGTTCCATTTCATCAACGCAAAATGGAGAAGCTAAATGAAGAGAGGAAGCAGTAGGATTGGACGAAACATTTTGGATGATAAAAGGTCAACGGTTTGATCTCCATCTGTGTCAGAGCTCAACCAACGTGAGTTAAATGAGCAGTATTTCAGGCTCTGACACAGCGCAGTAGAGCATGAAGCCCATCTGATCCACCTGGTCCTCTGACAAGCTGCTCAGCAGATTGACAGCTGGCTTGAAGTAGCTGTGCAACACCCCTTGTTCAAGGTAGCCAATGAGCTCCGTGATGCACTGCTGGAATCTAGCGCCCAGGCTGGCCTCCGTCCAGTCGCTCTCGCTGTCGCTGAGTTGCAGGATGAGATTGGCCAGCGGGGCAGCTCTGAGCGGTCGCAGGGCAGGATTCAGTCTGCACACCGCCTTCAGGATTTTAACCATCCGTCTGCGACAACCGTCATCGGCGGCGTCCAGCTGAGCCAGGCGCCGGGTCTCCCACGGGTAGAGGGACAGGTGCCAGGCGTTCACCCAGGGAGAGGTGAGCTCGGGCTGGGCGGTCAGAACGACATCCTCTGCCCTCAGCAGAGGCAGCATGGAGATGAAGAGGGGCTGATCGCTGCACGGGGCTCTTAGGTCGTTCCCAGGCCTAAAATATTACAACAGGAGATAAATCAGCTGCGTTGAACTCAATGAAAATCAAACGCTTCATCTTCTGCTTGCAGCTCAACAATGAAAACATGGGAGGTGTACCGAATCTCCAGTCTCAGGCCCGGTTGTCCCGGCAAAGGTCTGACGAGACAGTCCATGGTGCCGCTGATGGATGGCCAGTTTACAGTTTCCATGACAACCTTATTAAACATGTTGACAACAGCATCTGAAGACAGGTAACCGCCCACCAAGTACCTAAGACATATCAAAAGTGCTTTTAGTCAGTGCCTTAACTTTTACTGCATCACACACATCAGTCTGATTCAACGCTCATCTGAAACAATTCACCATAGTTTATAGTTTCAAATGCTAACAATTTATTTAGATGCAAATTTCAGAGTGATAACACATTAGTATAATTCATTATAAGTCACTCTAAGATTTATTGAAACAGCCACAAACTTTTCTTTTTTTTTTAATATGTGTTTGTATGTGTGTACAGGCCCCTGAAACGAACACACAAGGGACCTGTAGGCAAGATATACATACAGTATACAGTGATTGAGCTACTGCTGCCCCAATCATTCCTCCCCTCTGTGATCACCTGTCCCAGTAGCTCTGCCCTCTTGGAAAATATTCCAGATTTAGCCGTCGGACCATCCAGTGCAGCGGGTGTGTGAGCAGCGTTTCCTCTCCCGGGACGAGGCGCCACAGAGAGGCTTCCAGCTGTAGAGGCACCAGCAAACACGCGTGGTCGGCACCGACCACCTGAACACAAGCAGAGGTACGAGTCATTCATTTCACATCTGTGATGGAACAGTGTTTGTGCAACATTCAAGCATCAGCCGGGAAAGGAATACATCTTGCGTGTACCTGCAGGTCATCCAGGAGTGAACCCCCGAGGCTCATCTCCCCCAGGGGCATGTCGGGGTTACGGCTGCGCAGAAAGCCCTGGATCTCAGTGCAGATGTCCAAAGCCAGAGCCTGAGCCTGCCGGACCTCCTGGGGAGGCAGCACCACCCTGGTGTGATAGTACTGCTGCAGCCGCTCCTAAAAGTAGTTCATACAGCATTCATGACATTCATTTGCTATTCAAACACTTCAGCTGTACCATTATGAGCAAAATGATCATCAGGATTATTCTGATCAGTACTGAGATCACCATAATTGTTCGATTTTAGTGTCAAATATTTGTTTTGCATTTTCAGATAGACAGAATACTGTTTTTATACATGTTACGCTTCATTTACACACATGTACAAATCTATGCAGCAAAATAAAAAGGTTCTTCCTTATTTACCTAAAGATCAACATGAAAGAAAATATAAATTAAAACAGTCCCAAAAATGAGCAGCTGATCATCACCTGATTTACAGAAACTAAAGAAATCTTAAATTCAAGCACCTTTCAAATAAACACTTCACACTTTTTGTTCCCAAACTACCCAAATGTAATGAACTCAAATATTCGCAGTATTCAATATTAATAAAAAAAAGCAGCTTTGAAGAGAACTAATACCTTTCTGTTCAGGATTGTGTATATTTTTCCTCCTTATAGTTTAGTGTGTTGAATCCTATCAAGCGTTTACCAACATTTACAGAACCATCCAAAGAAATCCTACTGATGTCAATGTTCTGCACAGTAACTAGAAGCTGCTTCGTGCTTTTGAACTTCCTCCATCAAGCCGCTGCACCGGAACAGTCTTTAGTTTATGCAGGGCTCTTGGGGATATGTGCAGCGTAACCAGTGCAGAAAAATATGTATCCCCCCAAGCACTGCATTTTCTAAAACACGCTACACATGCATAAATGAATGAGGCTGCACTGACCAGAGCTTTTCCAGCAGCTGTTCAGACTGGATGCATTATTTATGAATTTAAGAGCTTGGGGTTGAAAAGTCAAAGTGTACCTGCAAGCTGAGGACGCAGAGCTGGAGTCTGGTGGACTTGGATTCAGGTTGAGGCTGCAGCTCCAGCGAGGTCATCTGAGGTTGTTGGCACAGGTCACCTGATCAGGAAAGACAATAAACCAGTTGCAGAGTAATATGTGCTGGTGACGATTGGACTATTGTACGTCATAAACATGTTTGTGGTGTTGTTGTGCGTCTGGTTGGTGGTTTGTTACGGATACCTTTCTTCTGTCTCGCAGCCTTGGCAACAGGTTCTCTCGTGGCGCCCTCGATGCCTTTCTTGATCAGTGTGGGGGAAGCAGAGACTAGATTCAACTCCTCCCAGCTCTCAGCCATCTTCTGCTCCACTTTTTTATCATCGGCTGCACGTCCTGCGTGCTCAATCAGCTGAACACAAACACTCATCGTCACAAACAAACGGTGCATGACTTAAAATCCACTTCCTGCACACCGAGTGCTGAAAGTTACGGCCTGCAGCCAAATGAACTCAAATGGAAAAATTCTGGCAATTTTCCAAAGCATTTAAAACCGATTTCATGTTGTGGAAGTGTTACACTTTATTACCACTGTCTGCTGGTTCATTTTAAAATGATTAAAATGTTCGATGTTTTAGCGATGCTCTACGTACTTTTTTACAACGTGCATTTTTTCTGCTTTTATAGTCGTGTTTATTAGATTACAGTATCGGCTGACAAACATAAACCATTTTTACACGCTGTACTGGACATTCATAGTAGAATGAACTGAACTTTCAGGACCATTGGATATACTTAATTCAATTTCCATACTGTTGTTTGCAGTGTGAATTCATGAAAATTTCCTATGATTTTTGGTACTAACAACTTCATAAACACTCACCCGTTTCAGTGCCAGTGTAGCAATTCCAAGGATGGCCGCCCCACCAACTCCGAGAACCAGCCGGGCATTTGACAGCAGGAAATCAATCACCACGGAGACACCATACTCTCCTCGTCTCCGACTGGCTTTGAAGTACATTGCATCTATTTTGTGGTTAGCCTTGGGAAGACACAACACATGATTTCAGGTTAGAAAGCAACATGAAGCATGACTGTCATGAAGGTGGTGAAAATGTACACATTTTCATTCCTTAAAACCACTTGAACACATGAAATACATGAATTTTGTGTTGTGTCACCTACATGACCATCTTAGAGTGGACGTCTTCCACCAGTCCTTCATCACAGAACATTTTTCTTATGAAGATTTAACTGTTATTTTATTCTGCATGGATTGTAAATCACTTCAGAGACAACTTGTCATATAAAACCATTTAGAGATCTTGACTTTTGACAGGTGAAGTTTAGGAAAACAACTGGTCTAATTATAAGAAGTAACAACAATGGTTATTTTTATCTTGTCTATTTAAACATTTCCACTGAGGAAAATGGATATGTATGTGAAGTTGTATACATATATACATATGTATGTACATGTAAAGTTATTAATAATACCTTATTTCCTTCTGTGCCTATTAGTAGGTCAGCTACCTGTCTGACTGTACGACCTATGATCAACAGATATACCGTAGCTACATCTGAGGATATTCCTCAAAACTAAAAAAAAAAAGAAGATATTTGTGAGGTAGAGAATCACCTGAAAGAAAAAATGTCACTGCTGACTACCACTCTAAAGTTTAGAGTCTAAACTATTCCAATAGAGTAAATGTCCTCTGCCCTGAAAATGGAGAGCTGCTCTATTAATAGTAACATTACATGCCTGAGTCATGCAAGGGTGTAAGATTCTTCCTGGTCAGGTTTCACCACAACAAAAAAAGTCTGAAGAAGTAGGAACAGCGCTGAAACTGACGCTTTCATCTTCTTAAAAAAAAAAAATCAACTTTAAAGATCAAATATGTTCAATTTAAAGTCAGGCTCTGTAAAGGCTTTCCTGTGTTGACAGATGTTGACCAACACAAGTGATGAAATATCGACCGGTCACTCAGTAACACTGTTAACCCACACGCTGCTTGTCGTTTTCAGCCACTACAATGGTCTTGTAGCATTCCTGCACGTCTCAAACGTATTAGCATTGTCACAACAATGCTATTATTATATGGAAAAATGCTAATCTAGCTAACCTACGTTAGCATTACAAATAGCAGCTATATAAGGATCACCTCAGCCAGTCGCTAACGTTACTTCAAAACACTAGCTAACCAGCTAAATCGCGACCTGACAGTCATTCGCAGTTGTTAAGTGTACTCACCACTCACTCAGCTGACCACACCACTACTTTTTGGCAAAATACATATTTCTATATTGTATGACAAAAACAAGTTGTACAATTCAAGTTCATCGATGACGGAGGTAGAGTTCACGGCTAACTCCTGCTGAAAGGGGCTGAGTTCTTCTTCTACGTTTTAATTGCGGTTGGCATTCCACTCTAAGACTCAATAGCACCACCAGGAGAAAGAGCGGCTTACTGAAGTACTGCATCAGAAACCTGGTCAAGAAGATCAAATATGTCAATCGCGTTGATACTTCCTAATGCTGTATGTGTCTTAATCTTAATCTTCCAACCACAGATACTCCAATAGATTAGGTCTGTAACTCCCCTTTGACAGAAAACTTATTCTACGGCAGCACAGGTTGCATTACTAATTTCAAAATCAGTAAATCATCAGACTCACAATCAGGATCCTTTGATAATGTCCGAGGGGGAAATTCCTTTTTGTTACAGTCACTCCACAGTAGAACACAAGTAAAAAAGTGAAACAAGGGTAAAATAAATTAGAATCAAAAAGAATAAGGAGCTTAGGGATAAATAAAAGAATAAATAGACACTTACTGTATATATAAACATATATACAGATACAACACAGTGACAAAAATTGTTTCTTCATTTCTCGTTCACTTCATGTTAAAGTGAGACATTGTACAGCTTGATGGCCACAGGCAGAAAAGATTTAAGGCATTTAGTAGTGTTTTTATGAAGGGTAATCCTGCTACTAAAGGTACTCCTTGGTCCCATCAGTGTTCTGCACAGTGGGTGCAACTCATTGTACAAGATGGCCCTTAGTTTGGACAATGTCCTCCTATCCAATACTACAGTAAGAGTGAGTCTAACTTCACTCCAACAATGTCTCCAGCCCTATGGATCAGTTTGTCCAGTCTTTTGGTGTTCGACACACTCAGACCACTACCACAGGACACCACATCATGAAGGAGCACACTGGCCACCAGACTGGTAAAACATTCTCAGAATAGTGTTGCAGATTTTGAAAGACCTCAGCCTCCTCAGGAAAAAGAGACAGTTTTGGCCCTTCTTGTACAGGGCGACCCTGCACTTCCTCCAGACTAGTTTACTGTCAATGTGAACCACCAAGTACAGTATTTTCCGCACAATAAGGCGCACCTAAAAGCCTTTAATTTTCTCAAAAACCGACAGTGCGCCATATAATCCAGCGCACTTTATATATGAAAAAAGTTTTAGAATAGGCCATTCATTGAATGTGCGCCTTATAATCAGATGCATCTAATAATCCAGTGGTATGGTCCAGTGGTATGGTGTCCACGTTGACCTCCTGAATGGAGACAGAGGTTACTTGTCCCACCTACAGTTCCTTTGTCTTAGGCATGTTGTGTTGGAGGTGGTTTTCCTTACTCCACATGATAAAGTTTTTAACAACAGCCCTGTCCTCCATCTCATCATCTTTGTTGTTACATCCAACCACCGCTGTGTCATCAGAAAACTTCTGAGATGACAGGTATCCTTGTGGTGGTTCAAGTCTGTGGTGTACAGGGTGTTGCTGACCACCCTGTAGGACACACAGCTTTGCAGGCGCACATAATGTTGTCTAGACTCTAGAAAACATCGACCTCTAGACTCAACCTGATTCCAGAGGTCATGTTGATTACCTGACCTTTAGATTATCTGATCTCTAGACTCTAGAGATCAGGTAATCAACAATCCAAGACACTAGAGAACCGTCAACCTGCATTACCGTTAACTTCTTACCCAGCAGAGGTGGATGGATGGTATTGAAAGCAATGGAGAAATCAAAAAACATGATCCTCTTGGTGCTCTTGGCCATGTCAAGGTTACCGTAGACACGGTTTAGCAGGTAGATGATGGCATCCTCTACTCCAATATGGGGCCAGATGGCAAACTGCAAAGGGTACAGGCATCCCTGGACAGTAAAGTTGTACAGATATTATTCATTCAGTCATTCATTCATTCATACATTCATTCATTCATTCATTTTCCAGTTTATTACGGGTTGTTCACACAACGGTTATGCTTGAAAACTACACATTTATAACAGGATCAAAGGAGATGGGTTCTGCCATCAATAATTATCTAATAATTGCGGGACTGGGTAAATTTGATCTGTTCACCTGTGATCTCACCGTGCTCTTTGATCTACTCTCCTACAATCTTGTACATAAATATATGTAAACTTATATATACACGACACCCATAGCATCAGGGATAAAAATGTTTAGAGGGACTTTTCAAGGATCGTTTCTGTCTATTTTATACAGCATCGGCAGACAACCCCTTCAAATATGGGAAGAAAAGGTGAGCAAGCTATTCACAATGAAGTTTTCTGACTTCCTTACCTGTAGCTGTGCTAGTGCTAGCCATTGTCATTAAGGTGTTGCTTGGACCAGACAATGATATATTATAGTTTATATATTTACTGTCTATTGTAGCGGGCAAAAAAAACCCCTAAATTTTCATACAAACAATAAGAAAATATGTAATACTGTAAATCACATTTATTTGTATTGACAGGTGCAGAACGGTCAAATTGGGAGAATCACCGACAACGACATCCGCTCAATGGTGGTAGAGGTCGAAGGGGTGAACGTCAGGTGAGCGTGTGTGTGTTGATCTTGTTTTTTGTGTCAGATCAACTCATGAACTGATCATGCTAATCCTTAGTGCCTTTTAATCCTGACAGCACCACATACATAAATTGCCCAGCAGACCCAAAGAAGACATTGGGTATTAGGCTTCCAATTATGGTCTTGATAATCAAGAACCTGAAAAAGGACTTCTCATTTGAAATCCAGGTAAGGCAGACACAAGAGGACACAGAACATTCCGTACGTTTTGAATGGTCACTCAGGCTGTCGTTCCACTTTCAGGTGCTGGATGACAACAATGTTCGCCGGCGGTTTAGGGCAAGTACCTACCGAAGCAGGAGTTGGGTGAATCCGTTCATCTGCACCATGCCCCTGAGGTTGGACGATGGCTGGAACAGGCTCCAACTCAACTTATCGGAATATACTAGGAAAGTCTATGGTACCAATTATGTTGAGACGTTGCGTGTACAGGTGAGCGCACTGAGACAGAGAGATGTGTTATAGTTGCTGTTAGAATGTTTCTAAGGAAACGCTACAGTATTACTGAACCCTATTTCTATTTTGCCCTCAGATCCACGCCAACTGTCGCATTAGGAGAGTCTATTTCACAGACAGGCTGTACTCTGAGGATGAACTCCCGAGAGAGTTTAAACTTTTCTGGCCTGTCCCGCAGCAGAAAGCTAAGGTAAAACACCTCCACACAGTCATTAATTTACACAATCATACACAACAAGACACTTGTCTGACACTCCTCTGTGTTTTTTATTGCAGCAGTCAAACTGCACTGTTCCTCCATCCCGCCCTCCAGAGCTGGCGTAGTTTTTTTGTCTTGTTTGCAAGATTTCTTCTGTGTAGGCATGTGACAAATCATTTTTAGTATATTTTTATGGATTTTATTTTGTCAATGTCCATGGCTGCGGCATGGTGGCGCAGTGGGTAACGCTGTCACCTTATAGCCAGAAGGTTCCGGGTTTGAGTCCTTTCTGCGCAGTTTGTATGTTCGTCTAATGTCTGTGTGGGTTCTCTCGTGGTTCTCTGGCTTCCTCCCACCACTAAAAACATGTAGGTTAGGTGATAGTATTCACCTAAATTGCATGTTATAGGCTGAACCCAGAAATTCTATCCATAAAGATTAAGGACAATACCATTGATAGAGGGCAGCCCTACAGAAGTCCAACGTGCACTTGGAACAGGTTTGACTTACTGCCTACATTGCGAACCAAGCTCCGGCTTCCGTCATACAGGGACTGGGCAGCAAAGGGCCCCAAACCCCATACTCTCAAAGCACTCCTCACAAGATACCATGAGAGACACGATCTAATGCCTTCTCCATATCCAAAAAGCACATATGGACTGGTTGGCCAAACTCTCATGAACCCTCGAGCACTCGATGGAGAGTGTAGAGCTGGGTCAGTGTTCCATGACTTGGACGAAAACTGCATTGTTCCTCCTAAATCCTCGGTTTGACTATAGGTCCAATCCTCCTCTCCAGTACCCTGGAATAGACTTTCCCCTGGAGGCTGAGGAGTGTACTCGCCCTATGGTTGGAACTCAACCCCCGGTCCCCCTTTTTGAAGAGAGGGACTACTACACCGGTCTGCCAATCCAGAGGTACTGTCCCTAATACCCATGCAATATTACAGGGACGTGTCAACCATGACAGTCCCTGCACATCCAGAGACTTGAGGTACTCAGGACGAATCTCATCCACCCCTGGTGTTTTACCACCAAGGAGTTTGGCAACCACCTTGGTGACTTCAGCTTGGGTGACAAACGAGTCCACCTCTGAGACTCCAGCATCCACTTCCTCTGTGTGAGACATGGTAGCGGGATTGAGGAGATAATCAAAGTATTCTTTCAGCTGCCCGACAATATCCACAGTCGAAGTCAGCAGCTCTCCACCTCCACTGTAACCAGTGTTAGCAGTGCACTGCTCCCCCCTCCTGAGGCACCGAATGGTTTGCCAGGATTTCTTTGAGGCTGACAGATAGTCTTCCTCCATGGCTTCCCTGAACTTCCAGACCTGAGTTTTTGTCTCCATGACTATTCGGGCTGCAGTACGCCTGGCCTACCTGTACCTGTCAGCTGCTTCGACAATGGAGGTGGAGATTATGGTCCACTCTGACTCAATGTCCTCAGCCTCCTGTGGGATCTGGGAAAAGCTTCCCGAGTGGTGGGAGTTGAAGACCTCACTGACAGAAGGTTCTGCCAGATGTTCCCAACAGATTCTCAAATCACATTTGGGCCTTCTGAGTCTGTCCAGCCTCCTGCTCTACCAATGGATCCAGCTCACCACCAGGAGGTGATACATCAACAAAGACGTTCATCGACCTCTGGCCTAGAGTGTCGTGGTGCCATGTTCACTTATGGACATCCCAGTGGTTGAACAAGGTGTTTGTTATGGATACACTGTGACTGGCACAGACGTCCAGTAACTGAACACCAATCATATTCAAATCGGGTCGGCTGTTCATCCCAATCACCCCTTTCCAGGTCTCATTGCCCACATGAGCATTGAAGTCCCCAGGACGAGCAATGGAGTCGCTAGTCAGAGCACTATTTAGTGCCCCTCCCATGGACTCCAAGGCCAGGTATTCTGCGTTGCTGTTTGGCCCGTAGGCCAAAACAACAGTGAGACACCTGTCCCCAAACCGAACCACACTTCGCCTGGATTTTTGCTGATTACTCGACACAGATTGTAACGTCACTAGTGAATTGATAAATCTTTCTTTAAATTTTTGACAGATGATAGTTTTTCTAAATGATACATAATACATTCCTAGTGGCCCCCGGTTATACCAAATCCAGCCTGCCTCATTAGGAAACTAGAGCCACTATCATACGAGCTCTATGGGGCAAGAAGCTAACACAACAATTTTGGAAGGGTACAGATATCAATCTTTGTGAAAATATTTATTATTTAATGTTTATCGAACATTGTCAACAAGTTTAAATGTCGTGAAAACTTTGTATTTACCTTTTTATTTAGTACATTAATTTATTAGTTTAATTCTAATAATGGTTAGCCATGGTTAGAGCAAACATTTTCCTTGTGCAATGCCTATGTTGGCTTTACAACAATACAATTTTTTTCTCAGAATGTAATGATTCTTTAATAATCTGTTGGACTTTTGTACATTTTACAGAAAGTTAGCTATATTCACGTTTTTTTAATGGGAAAAATGAGATGACCGGTCTTTAAAAACGCTTGTTTTGTGTGATCCTGATCTCAATCCTTATTCTTTTTGTTGATTCTTACTATTTCACATATGATTAAATGTCTGCAGTGCTGCACCAAATACGACATGCACTCTTGCAGGGCATGAATGTACTCACTTCGTGGTAGTATTTGGAGTCATGAACTCAACTGTTTTCTATCCGTCTATTTTCTATCTAACCCTGAAAAGGGCAGTTTAGGCATGATCTTCGTGATTTCAATCATATCACATTGTTTTCATCAGCCTGAAGTCCAGCTGTGAAAATCTGAGCAGATTCCACATCATTTCAAAAATTAACTTTATTAGCTCTCAGAATCTCTTCATCTCATCAAGACTTGATTATTAAATAAAATCTTCCAAAGGAATTGTGCATGAGCGCCAAGCTGCTCTCCTCTCCTGAACTTGTTTCCATCTTTATTCTTTTTGGAATGTTTGCGGCCTGTAAGTTCAAAAGCAAATATATTACCAGTAGATACATCTCTGATTTCTTTTTTCTATCAGATTATAAATAATTTGTAATATTAAAAACATGAAATACATGTTCAGGAAATTTAATTTCAAGTCAGAATTGATCTTCAATGGAATCATGAACACGGCTTAAACCATTACTCAATATAACATCCATCCTGATATCAGGAACTGGGTCTGAGGATGTTGGTGTTGCCCTGAATACTTCTGTTGGCAGTAAAGGGAACACCAACTAGCTCTTTAATAGTGCACCTATGCTACTATGGCGACACTTTGAGCCTTATTTATCCTGTACCTAAAGCCAGGATAATGACCAGTGAAACCCATGATGCATCAGTGTTCAAACATTTAGTGTCTCATCATTCTGTTTGCAGGGTTTCTGTTTTCAGGATTTGCCTGTTGTAGATCCTTGTTTTATACTTGTGCTACACCGTTCAGCAGCACTTTAGTACAACTCAACCAATTTTAGAAAGTCATGCTTCCTCTGAACCGAGGTTATTTTTGTTCGTGTGTAACTCCAGACTGTTGGCCAATAATGTTTTAAGACTTAGCCGGAAACATTTATCTCTGTTTACACAGAAAAGGACAAATACCTCCGGACATGTTTCTTTTGTCCTTGACCTTTGATAACAAATAAACCAGTTAGAACAGGGTTAGTTTTAGCTAAAATGAGTTGTGGTTGATCCAAATATCACCCAATGAGTATTAGGAAAAGAAATATTTAATATAGAGCAGCAAATAACACGGTCTCCTTATCTACAGAAGGTAAAGCAACTTCAGACTGAAACAGGAGTGTAAAACAAGGCCTGAGTTTTTCCTTTACTCCAAGAGGCTTCGGTTTAGTTGAAACATCTTGTTTGCGCCTCTGGAATGAGCCACACAGCTGAATTAAATCATAACAGAAACTGTGGCTGCATGTCTGCCAGTTTTTCCAACTTATCCTGCAACAGGGAAACTGAAGTAAACAAAAAGCAAAGATCTGAGATGGCACAGTAGAGGTACGGATCTGAAAGATAGGTGCGAATTAACTAAAGTTTCTTTCTGCATAAAAGTTACTTCAGTCAAAGACTATACGAATATATGATACAGTATAACAAGTTAGATTACAATTCAGGTTTCGTTTTATACAAATCCAAACATACATCTCTCTTAGCTCACAATCTGTACATCTTAGGTTACAAAAAAATACATGCCATTTAGAAGTATTTAATGAAAACAGAAAACTTTAATTTAAGGTAACTTGACATTTAAACAGTAGAGCTTATCTTTTCTAAGCAACTCCAAGCTCTGCACTACAACGCAGATGCCAGAAATCATCTGCCAGAAAGAAATATGCAATTAAAACAATCCAAACTCAAATCAAAGCGCAGACATGCTCCTTGTGCCAGACTAGAAGTGGAGCAAGAAGTTGATCAACGAATGTTGCAATGTTGGAATACATAAAAGAGCAAGTACATCACACGCGTGAAACAAAAGTGCTCAGTGGCGTCTCATTTTCACTTTGCGCCCTGAACTCTCTCTGTGCTTTTCTGAGTCTTGATCACGTCTCCAGTAGTTTTCTGAGCTGATGCTGTGGCGATGGTGATGGGATGCTGAAGGACGCCTGTTCTCCTCTTTGTCCATCTCCAGGACTCTTGGCCTGGGAAAGAAAATCCAAGTCAGAACTGACTGTAGCACTGCTTCCTGTAAATCACCCACTCAGAGCAAAACAAAACTGCTTTTAGAACCACGGCTCTCGCCTTGTCTCACACGTTTGAATGTTTTTCAGACATGAAAACATAAAAAATTGTCTTCATAAAGCCGCTAATATTACAGCTGCCTTGCCAATGGTGACTCTTTATGCTTTCTTCAGCTACGTTAAGACATGGCTGTACATGAGATATATACCAGAACATTTGTGGCAAAGACCACAGACGCTCTTAGAAGTAGGAATACTACTTGTGCCGATGTGGAGTCTGTGTTGCTCTCAAGTCACGATTTCTTGGAATAACTGACATTACACAGTTTGAATCATGCACCAAGACTGGTGAAGTTCTTCTTCCTTTGCTCCCTGTGAAGGACAAAGCTGGAGCCTTGATGTTATTCCTACCACACTCTGAATAAGTCTTTCCAAATAAACATTCTGAGGTGTGGCACAGACAGATGTGACACTTTTTTTTAATGAAGCAACTAGGCTGGTTATTCAGTTACAGGAGTAACACAGGGTACAGATCTGAAGGCGCTTTTGAAGGACATTGTCTACTAAAAACTGGGCCTGGATTTAACCCAGGATGACCAAAACGGGGTTTCTCTAATGCTGAGGGATCAAAGCAGATTCAAGGCAAAGTGTTGAGTGAAAACAGAGGCTAAACTTACTTCCAGGGGAAATAGACATAGCTACTGGTGCTTGTTAAGCGATTGAGATTTCACAGTGTTATGTCTTTCCTCTCAAGACTCCCTGATCTAATTTATACGCCCACCTGTGAGCAGCATCGGGGTCTGCTTTGCGATGAGAGCGTTTGGCTTTCAGAGTGGATGGTCTTTCTGCAGGAGCCGAGCTCAAAGGGTTGTCAGAGTCCAATCGAGGAGCATCAGGCCTGGTTCTGGAGAAAAAAAGGAAGAGGGAGCATGAGTGGAAACATGGAACACAAATTTAATAGAAGGTATGATTTATTTATGATAGCATGTTCACTCACTTTCTTAAGATGATAACTGCACGCCTCTCCTTGATGTCTTGAGGTCTGATGCAATGGGTGATGTCATCTGCAGCATAACCACTAAGAGAAGGAAAAAAAAATTTAAGAACTTCATCCCTTGGCTGTTACAAAAAAAGGTCATGCAATGAATTACAGCAAACACATCCGCTCACCTGAGTACGGTGACGCTCCCCCTCCTCACAGGCAGGACAAACACGGGTTCAGACACCCGGATGGGTTTGAACTGGAAACGGCAGCCGAAGCAGAGCGCGCTGTCACTGAAGAAGGACACCGAGACGATGGGTCGTGCAAAGATGTGCAGAGGATCCACGTGTGACACGATGCAGCCGCCCGGCTGGTAATCATTGATGACTGCACTGTTGACAAACCCTTCAGGAATCACTCCGTTTGACACCAGACGCTTGATGACCAGTTCATGCACCCAGTTTGGGATCTCATCCACTTCCCCTTTGCGGTACAGCCTCTCCTGGCCAGGTCCACGCTTCTCTAACTGGGAACCATAAGTGTAGCCCTCTCCGAAGAAGTACTTGTTGCGGAGAGGAGCTCTGTCCACGGTGTGCTCACGATAGAGTCCAGCATCTCCTTGCGCCACCACGTCGTCGATCTTCTCCTCGATGAGAGCGCACTCCTCCGGCGTGAAGATGCTCTTCTGCAGGATGCTCCTGCTAACCCGGCGGGCCTCCTGCTCCCGGAGGTCCGCGCTGTCATCGCTGTGATCATAATCATCGCCGTCGGACTCCCGAAAGTGACGTTTTCTAGTTCTTCCGCTGCCATTCCTCGCCCCGTCCACCTTTTTATTCTTATCCTCGTCCCCGTGTGGAGTCATGGACTTGAGTTTCTCCCTCAGGTCAGAGTAGCCGCTGCCTGCCATGTCAGCCAAAACAACGTGACCCGGTCGTAGCGCGACGTGGGCTCCTAGCTAGCAGACAGCGTGCATCAACGCTGCATGTCCGCACCGTTTAGACTGCTCATATGAACGGAACAGGTGTCGAAACGGATGCAAAAGCCGGATTGAGGTGTGTAAAAAAAAGGCTGCTCACTCTCACTCACAATGGTTGCCTGCGTAACCAAGTAACGTTAGCCAGCTAGCATTAGCATTAGTAACCCGCCACACTGCCGCAGGAGTTAAGCGAGTCAATGATGCAACTCGACAAACAGTAGTTGATAAGTTTCGAAATTATCTCTTATGAACGCTGAGTCGACATAAGGACACGCTTATGTCGACGGGCGAGAAGCTAATAATAGCTAGCCGAGGTTCTGGGCTAGTCGGCTAAGCTAGCCTGGCTTGGTCAGTCTCTTAGCACCTGGAAGTAGCGACAAACCACGCAGCAGCATTTCACGTCAGCGCTAAATTCCCAAAACACGGCGTTCCGGAGGCTTTTCCGCTGGGGTTTTGAGTCAGAGAGTCCACGCTAAACATAGAAAAATCCTCACTTCGGGCTATCAGTTTACATCAGCGTTACGCGTCTTCAAGCGAAAGGCTGAAAATAAACTCGTGTAACCTGCTTGAAATCTGCGCATGCTCAGTAGCGACCTGCCAATGTAGGGCGAAAACGGTCACGTGTCCAGAGCGGAAGAAGCAATGGATCCTTTTTAAGGCCTGAAGACGTGGTTCAAACCACTGCTAATTCTGTCTCACTGGGCGACGAATGCACCATTAAAGCACATGTGTCTTTTATATTTAGTGTTGACACGTTTCATATTAAAGTCAGAAACATTATATTATCAAGTCAGATTCATGGATAGTGGACAGAAAATAGTGTAAACATATTCAGGTTCATATTCAGACATTTTTTGTAGATTAAAAAAAAAACATCAACATTTTAAATATGAATAACTAAGAAAACAGCCGAGTTCAAATCCACAGCAAAACTTTTATTTGTAAGTATTTTCTATGGCACACATTGATAATTTTTTTTTAAAATTTCTGCTCAACGTTGTATTTGTCCTTTTTTTAAATATTATAACTGAAGACCCCCTGAGAACAAGGTGGTACATCCCAAGGGGTTATTCCTGATGAAGATTTTCCAAGTGATGCTTTTTACATAACATTGTTATTATTGGAAACCCTATTTATATTTCTAATCTTATAAAACACATCTACAACCCACATATATTTTTCAATTTTGCTTGGAAATTTTTTTTGTACAGAATATTCACATTTCAACAACTGGCAAGATAATTGCAATCGGAAAAACAGTCACTATTCATGCATTTTTAAGTAACTTCTAGTTTATTTAAGTAATTGCAAATTGAGCACTTTTGGGTTTAGAATATTTGCCAAACACAATTAGAAGAATCTGCAATTGCTCCGGGAACATGTGACGACATGGTTTTTTATTAACTTTTTATGTGTTTGTGAGTTAATTTAGCTAAATTAGATATTTTAGGGGCTTTGTTGTTTTTTTATTCTAAAACTAAACAGTAATGAAACAATAACGACACAATAAAATAACAATAGGTAACACAACAATCAGACTTCAGGGCCACCCCTTGTAAAACATTATCAAAGCATTTATTTCTGACATTTCAAAGGGCTGTATATTCGTCCCACATTTGGTTCTCCACTGTTGAATGGTTCATATCTCAGTTTGCTTGTTTGTTTTGATCAAATATTATTTGTAAAACACGGAAGTTGATGCATTAATATTGACCAAATACAACTTTCCACACCAATGGAAATTCGACAGTACACATTTTTAATAAAAATAATTAAAAAATGAAAAATACAATTTATAAAACCTTGTAATGATGAGGCACAGACCTGTGATGCTTCCTCTTAGCTCGCTAACAGCTTGTGTACACATAAAACTACAGTGCCATTATATGTAAACCTGAAACAAACATGAACTTATTTCTTTTCATGTCTTCTGAATGGACGTTCAGTTAATGCTGTAAAATATTAATAATAAAAAAAAAGACTGACTACATGTCGACTATGCAGACAAGAAGAGGTTGGGCATAAGTCAGGGTTTCCTCATGTATGATTACGTTCATACACGTGTGTATGTGTGCTCACAATCACACACCAGCACTTGTTATAACATGGTGATTTCGCTGGGTGGGAGAGTTAGTCGTTTATCGTGCATGGACATCATGTTTTCCACCTGCATGGCGACGACTCGACACAACTCCAGACCCTGTTGACAAAGAGAGAGAGAAGTAAGGACTCCTCTGGAGATGACCGACACCCCCACCCCAACGACGACTGTCCTGCTTTGTGTGTGTGCCATACCTGTTCCAGCTGAAGCTGAACGACCCGCTGTGTGTTCATGTCCCCCAGGGTCAGGTCCACATACGGGTAACTTGTGCCGGCAGTGGGCCTCTGGGTGCGGCTGGACTGCACCTCCACCAGGGGGACCGCCGCCATCAGCTCCTGCACCACAGACATCAGACGTGAACAGTTTTTCTGAAGCTGAGTGACTCGTGCTTCAGTCATGATGAGATGAATCATATTCGTGCTTAATGGATGTGAACGTTTGCATCGGTGTGTGTGTGTGTGTGTGTGTTTCTTTACATGTGTGTTTTTATGCAGAAAATGGAGGCCATGTTGATTGACAGCGATGATACAGGGGGCGTAGAAGGTGGTGGAGCTGCTGCTGTGGATGTAGAAGAAAGACGATCCGAACATGGGAAACGCGCTGACCAAACCTGCACAAACAAAGAGAGTTAACAAGAGTGAGAACAAGCTGTCCATGTCCTCGTCCATCAATCTGTCCATCTTCTGCCATCCCCTGGGGGCGGTATCCTCCTGACTCTGGGCGAGAGGGGAAAAAGCCTCAGTCCAAAGAAGAGACAACATCAAAACTACACGGATGTTCCAGTAGGGAATCAAATGGAGGAACATCCTGATGTGAGGAGAGGGTGTTAACTATAACACTACCCTTCTTTCCAGTCACACCACCTCATGATTTATTACTTCAAGGCAAAAATAACTCGATTAGAAGGTCAGCTCAGATTTAAAAAATTTTGTGTATTCATCACGAGGAGTTCTGCTTAGCATGTGACTCATGTCACCACAGTTAGACTACACAAGCACAAAGACTACACAATAATGATATTGTCCAGCTCTGGGATAGAAACAGGCCAGCTGGACCCAAATCACTGCTTTTACCTTCAGTGACTCTTCCTCTTGTGAACATACGTCTTACCCAGAAACTGCGCTCTGGCCTGGTGCGGGTTCAGGACCTGCACTTGCTGCATGTGCTGCGTCACCATGGTAACCCACTGCTGGGGCGGCTGCTTTTTGAACAGAGGTGTGGCGATGTACTCCGATAATTCGTGTCTGGAGGAGAGAAAATGAGAAACCAAACAAAAAGCAGAAGGCTGCTTCGCTCAGTGATTTCTCAGAATTATTTGACTCAGCGAGCCGTTCTGGTGTCAGCTGTGTGTGTGTGTGGGTAGAAGGAGATAATATTAACAGTAAGAGCCTGAAAGGAGCTTCACACTCAAGAAAAATAGTGCCACGCAGGTGAAACTCAAAAACCACCAGCTGCTCTTGGAAGATGGAGAGTAGATGCTTTAAATGAGGAGCGAGATAGAACTAAGAACATTATATGTGACGTTTTGCCGCTGGTAGCTGACTGCGCTGAGGTGACAGAGAGAAGAACACCTCAGCCATTTGTCTCACATGCTGGGGATGAAGATGACATCTTTGGCTCTGTGCTGCAAAGCTGCTAGCTTGGAGATCTGGTGGAACTGTTGATCGCTCACGTTTCCGTGCGGCAGGACGCTTAGCAGGCCTTTACGGTAGTCTGGAAGGATCTGAATACACAGCAGAATGGAGATGCGTTCACGTCACACATGTAGGTCACATCCACCACACGCATGCGAAAAGTGGCCTGTTATACCTGGTTATAATGCATAGTGACGCAGAGCTCGTTATCGAACTTGAGGGGTTGAGTCCAGATGACCCGGCGGAACCAGAAACTGTAGTCGGCATCGATTGACTCGGCTTCAGTCGCCACATCCAGGATGTACTCGTTCCTGTTCAGCGGGCGCACATTCTGACCTGGACACACACACATCAGGTTTTATTGATTAAAATTGATCTTTTAGTATAAAATTCAAAAATGCAACTACAAGAAATGGTTGATTTATGATTTTATGCTTACAACATGATAACCCTTCAAACTCACCTTAAAAATCACATTTCCACGGAAACAACAAGACACAAAACTAAATGAAAATTCTTAAAGCATCACATCTGCTTTGCAAGTTGAAGCTAGAAAGTTACAAACTGATCAGAGACGTACTGATGATTACATCCTTTCGTCATTTTTATGTCGAGAATAACAAAAAGCAGCTGTCAGCTGCTGCTCAAAGAGGAAACAAGAGTCAAGGACTCCCGTGCGAATGCCTCAAGGATACAAGTTGACAAGCAGGTGTTGTGGAGATTACTATGACAGCACATCAGTGTTAATTAGAACTACGACTGAGGAACTGCGAGCAAGTTCAGTTTGAAACTCGGGTAAGGTTTGATCAGGTTATCCTGTGATCTGGGTGTTCTCCTGTGGGATGTAGATAAAAAAGTATTGACGAATCACAGCTGATACAACGTGTGATCGCTGCGACACCAGTATCAGTAATTAAAGACGACACAGAGCCAAGTCTTATTTTTATGGCGTGACGGTGAGTGACTTCCTCTCACAGCTAGAAACCAGAGAACACTGTCATGTGATCTCTGAGTGGATCTGCTCCACTGGCAAGAAGAATTTGGCCTCCGAGCAAACCTCTGTTGGTGACCGAAAATATGGCGTATTCCTCCATGGCCTCCAGTCTGTGTAGACCCATCTCATAGCACAGCTCCTCTATCACCTCCAGGGCCACCTGGGAGAGGCAGCACACTGTAGTTACAACAGCCGTCTCCTTGGAGACGCCAATGCTGGAAGTACACGTACGGAGCAGGTTTTGATTTTCACGTGACGTTCGAGGCCTCCAGGAAAAAGGAACAGCTGACGTTTGGAACTACGTCCCGCCTGAGAAAACACAAACACACATTTTTTTGTTATATACCGAACGCGCCGGATCATTTTCATCCAGACTTTAGCAAAAAAAAGTGAGGTAACAAAAGATTAAAGAACAGTTCTTTTATTTCCTCACCTACCATTCTTTAAAATAAACCAGATGTGATTTGAATACATCTCTTCTGCATCATGAGCATCTTTGCTTTGCCACTATTACATCAACTTAGGACGCTGGTGTGTGATGTACCTTTACACTGTGTGCCATTAGTTTTATCTAAGTAACGGCTTTGAACGTCAGAAGCATCACTGACCATCATCGCCTTCAGCTCCATGCTGTTGGGTGGAACAATGCGGCCGCCATACTGGAATGTTTTCTTCAGATTCTGCTCGCACGCCTTAGCGATGCCTTTTCACAGGAAACATTACATGTTGGAGTCTCGGTAATGCACACAACAGATGAATACTTGTGTGTATGTGGGTTTTTTTTTTTTTAACCTTGATATTGCGGCCCGGCTGAGCAGGAGGCCTGTCGCAGGTATTTGTGCAGGAAGGGCTTGAGGACTTCAGAGCAGCGATAGAAAGCAGTCAGGTTGTACAGAAGCCTCCAGCCTCGCTGGCAGCTATCACTGCGTGACACAAGAGTCCACAGACGCACTCGGGATTGAAGGCAGAGACGACACGAGTTTGTCCTGCTGCTCGTAATAAGTTAACGCAGACTTACGGTTTGGGGCTGGTGTTCGCTGTTAGCTGTTTGAGGACCTGGCAATAAGCTTCATCCCGCATCAAGGAGAACTCTCCAATGAGCTGAGGGGAGGGCAGACACACAAACAAACGTACACAAGCTATAAACCATCAAAAACAAAAATGACAGTCATAAAATAAGAGAATAAAAAGAATATTCCACCACAGCTTTATTTTACTGAAGAAAGAAATTATGCAAGTTGTTCCCTTGAATTGCTCGGAAATAAAAAAGTAATAAAATGTGTAGAATCTCTAAAGTGTCAAAAGGCACGTCTTCAGTTCGTGGTAGAATTCTACATTTAGTTTCATGAAAAAATATAGAACAGTTTGATATTTGAGATAATTTCCACTCACACAATGAGTACAAAAAAAAATAATCACACGTAACCATGGAAACAGGTCATATAAAAACATTAAAATGAAAAAGACACCTGTTCAAGCTGTGTTTACCTTGAGGAAGGTGCTGACCACTTCCTGTTCTGTTGATCCCCTTAATGGAGCGTCACCCATAAACCGCATCACCGCTATGCAAAAAACACACAATCAGGACACACACACACACAACAACAACAACTATTTATTATATATTATTAAAAACCTAATTAGACAACGTCATTGGAGGAGGGAGGTGACAGCTTACACAGGAAGAGATCCGCTGCAACTCTGTTCATGGCTGGGTTGGTAAACTCTATTAGAGACTCGGTCAGAGGAGACTACAAAAGTGAAAAAAAATAAAAAAATCAACACAAACGTAAAAAAAACAACCATGACGTCATGAGGAGATAAAGATGCTTTCAGTTTAGGCACCTTGGAGAACTTGATCATGTCGACGGGCTCCCTGGAGTCTCTGTTTTTACTTTTGCTCTTCAGGGAATCTCTGAGAACAAAATCAGGTTCAATAAAACACGGATGAATCAGCAACATGTAAGGTGAAGGTGATTTTAAGTCTAAATGCTTGCTGCAGTTCAATAACTCTTAGTTCTAAACTAATGAGTAATAACAGCCCATAGTTTTAAAACTACATGAACGACAAGTCATTCAGAAATGCAGTGGAGGAGACGTCCAAATGTTCATATAAATATGTCAGAACCAGATGTATTTATTCCAGTGCCGTTTGTTTGTGTTTTGCGTGTCTGTCTTCGTCTCACCCTTTCCCTTTGGTTCCTTGTCTGAAGTACTTCTGAGCAAACTCCACCATGTCGTATTTACTGTCCTGCAGCATCCTTTCATCCAAATCTCCATCCGGGAAGCCGTCAATGGAAACTCTCTGAAAAATCCAAGATCAACAATAAAGACGATGTGACACTCTGACAGAAAAAGAAAAATCCTGCACGTGGGTGTGCTGGTGCACCTCGATGGTTTGATCTATCTCGTGTGCCGCCATGGTGGACGCCACGGCGACGGCGACAGCTGAGGACACGGCGAACTGTCCTACTCCTCCTTGAGGCTCTGCCTTGCGTTCTAGCGGCAGCGAAAGGAAGTCAGGAGGAGCGATGGGATGGACGCACTCCCCTGGGAAAGCGCCGGAGCGGCTGAACACGGCGCCGAACTTCCAACCTGACAAGCAGAGAAGATGAAGTCCAAATGAAACATGTAGAAATATAAAACTCGACTTGAGGTACCAGTGAACCTCCTGGAATTTAGCCACAATCTCTCAAAGCTGTTCATTTGATTTGCTTATTTGTAAAATTTAAGTCTGGATCTGGTGAACATGTCGAACAAAATTCATGGATCTGAACAGTCGCTCACCAAAGTCTGGAGTGTCTCTTTTAAGCTCTTCTAAAAACACCACCTTTTTCTTCACCACACAGCCGTAGCTGTAACCTGGAGAACACACACAGGGCAAAACACACAACTCACGGATCACATATTCACTCTTGAACTCCCACAATGCCCCCCACCTCTCCAGAGTCTTACCCTTCTCCAGCCCGTCCATAACCTGCAGCCTGATGATGTCCCCTTTGTGAAAACTGAGCATGGAGCGATCGTCCGTCACAAAGTTACGCTCTGCGATCACGTAGTCCGAGTCCTGCAAGACAGACGGACGCTCCGACATCGGTTTGAGCTGCAGGGCTTTTTGTGATCACTGTTCTGGACTGAAGTTTAGTCTTAACTTCTCCACCAATACTTCATTTACTGACTTTTCTCCAAATCTGGTGTTTGCTTTTGATGGTTAATGCTTTATTCTAACTCCATCAGCAACAATTAACTCTGTGTGTGTGTGTGTGTGTGTGTGTGTGTGTGTGTGTGTGTGTGTGTGTGTGTGTGTGGGTCGTGTACCTTTTTGATCTCATCGATGAAGGTGTCTATGAGATGTTTGACTTGTGGCGCCTTGGCCGAGAACAGGATCAGCTTCTCGTTGGTCAGATTGAACTCCAGCATGTTTTCGGACGGGATGGTTACAAAGAGGATGTCTGCATAGCTGAAGAAATAAATTCAGGATTCAGGACATGAACAGTGGAAGTAAGCAGGTAGATAGTGAGAGTATGTTCAGTAGTGAGAGTAGTGTCTTCAGAATTTATGTGTAAACGCACAAAGATGAAGATAAACCAACTGTGATGATAAAGCAGAAGCACAAACGGCACACACGTGTAGGGTCGCAGCACTCTGAAGTAGTCTGGAGCTGCAGCGCTGCTCTTCACCGTCTTCAGAAGCTTTATTCCGCCGTGGGACACTGACAGCACCTGGACGCCTGTTCCCACGCTGCCCTGCATAAAAACACACAAACACACACAGAGGTTTAACAAAACTCAAGTCGCTCATCCTTTACCTCCCTCGTCCTTCCTCACCGATGCAGGGAACAGACGGGAGAAGTATATCTCCCAGGTTTCTCTCGCCGCGGTGACGATGGTTTTCTTCACATGGTCATCCACAGGATCCATATTCTGTTCAACGCCGTATTTACCTGTCATCCACACAAAGGAGTCAGAGCAGCTCATGAATGTCAAAGAGAGGCCTTTGCATCGGAACATATGGTCCAAATAATGATTGAAGGAAGAACAGACAGACTACCGAAAAGAGCTTTCATTTTCTGCCTTTCATCCCGCGTGATGCGAACACACGCCTCAGACAGGGTGTCGTTCACAATCTGCAGGAGAGACGAAGACACGAGAGCAGAGGACAGAGGACAGAGGAGAGGACGCATTCTTTATGTGGATGATTTAGTTTTATATCAGGTAAGAGGTTAAAATAAAAAAGGTAATGATATAAGATGAGAAAAGAATTTTTATTTCCTTTCATCCGGCATTAACGCAATCATCGCTTGTGTTACCTGTTTGAAAATGAGGTCCAGCACCAGAGGCTGGTTGAAACTGTCTTTGGGATAAAATATCTGTAAAAAAAAAGAAAAAAAAGAGTCAAATATAAAGAGCAGAACAGAAACATGAGCTTTCCTACCTCTGATCTCAGTAGTTCTGTTTAGACAAACCTCCTTCCTGAGATACAGTCTCCAGGGAACGTTGGTGTAGGTGTAGTGCTCTTCATTGATGGTCTGATGAAGCTGAGTCTGAATCGTCTCCGTCTCCACAGGAAGCTCTCGAGAAACTGCACAGAAGTTACATTTAGACTCTTTAAACCACGACTACAAGACAGTTGTGCCTCTGTTGAAATGACCTCCTGTATTCCTGACTTCACCTCTAACATCCTGATCCGTTTTTATGCATATAAATAAACATTAAAGCAGAATCTAACAAAAGGAAGTCTATGTTTTCGTTTCCTAGGGGTGTTTTTCTCTCCTACGTTCGGTTTAGAGAGCGAACTCGAGACTGCGGGATTTTCACACCAGCTGAGCATCTCAGCAGGTAATTTCATGGATCAGGTCTTTCCCTGTACTTGATAGACGGCTGCCAGGGAAAGGGGTTTGTTGGTAAACCCCTGAAATAGTGGACGCTGAGTCAGAAGTACAAATATTTGGTTGTCTGTATTTATACCTAAACATAACTCACTGGGACAGGAAGGCAGACGTCTTAAGTCTGCAGAAAAAAAAAGGCTTCTTCTGCATTGGCACGAGAAGAAGAGGGTATAATTTTAGCATGTGTGAGTACCTGGAGGAGGAACGGGGAGAGGACGATCAGGCGCTCTCCTCTTCGTGCTCTTGGCGGGTTTGAATCCCGCCTCTTTCATGGCAGACGCAGATGGTGAGGGGGCAACGGGCCGTTTGGGCTAGACAGGCACAAACGCGTGACATGACTGATTTCTAGCACATTATTTACACAAGTGTGCTTCACGCACACTTCTTCTGCTCTGCGACTGTGTTCCAGCATTTTACAGGTGTGTGTGTGTGTGTGTGTGTCAATGTCTACCTGTGGAGCAGGAGGGTTGTCCATCTGGGGTTTCAGAATCTGTAAAGCTTCATCTCGAGGGCTTTGCTTCTTCTTAAACTTTCCCTCTGGTCTACTGCACTCGTGCAAAGAAAAAAGTGCCAGCATCAATGACGTGTGGTGTGTGTGTACGTGTGTGTGTGTGTGTGTACGTGTGAGCACTTACCCCTTGCCAGCCGGCAGCACGTCTGCCGGCGGAGGCGGTGAGTTGTACCTTCGGATGATTTCTTTAAGAGGAACATTGATGAAATTATTAATAATCTCTCTCTTCTTTCACCGCTTCAAACAAACACACATGTCAGACTTCACATCGACCGATCATCTTTTATAGAGTATCGATCACCCGTTCAATGAGTCACACTTCCTTTTATTCTAGCTCCAGATACCTTGGATGTCGTGACTGGGGGTGATGTGATCCTTAGACTGAGATGAGTACTTCACCACCTCTCCAGAGGGGGGCAGCGGAGAGGTCCTGACTGGAGCTACACAACAAACCAATGAGGCCTTAATACCCTCTTGTGTAAATCTCTTTTAAGTGAGAACTTTAGCTAACGGGTCTCATTCTCTTCTTTATTTGTCTTACCAAACTTCCTGACTGGCGTGTCCTTGTTTACGGGGACGCCCGGAGCTTTTCTCCGAGGAATGCTGTCCTTACCTGACTGAACCTGAAAGAGTCACACAGAGGCCATGTTTTTTTTTGGTTTTTTTTCTTAAAGTTCATCTTTAGTATGAGATGAACAGTAAAAAAAAAAAAAGTAAAAGCACATATCGAGCAGTAAATGCAGCATTTCTTCTTGAAGTTATTTTCAAACTGCCATTGAAACATCAGGGCTGTAAATTGTTGGTAGATGGTTCATCAGGTCACAAGGTCACACAAAAAAATTCCCTTGATGGAAAATCATAACATGAAAAAATTGAATGAGCATGATTACATCAGATCAAAGATGAGGTCGACTCAGCAGCAGAAGTCAAACCTCGGTTTCATTTCTCTTACATTTGGAGAGTTCATCATCATCAGAAACATAGTTCCTGTATTTATTATAAAATAAACCCCCCATTCTCTCCATAAAAGGAAATTGCGTGTTGTTTTGTGGTCATCATTTTTCCTGGGAATGCATTTCTTGTTGTTTTTGTCACCTATACAAATGACCGTAACATCTAATAAATATAAAGGTTTTTGAATTGAATTTGAATTGAATTGAATCTGTCATGCAACATGATAAGTAGATCATTATCATCTGATGTAATATAATAAATATCAGCGTTACCGACCTGAGCAGAGGTGTTGGCTTTAGCTGGTGCTGGCTCTGCGTCTTTGGAGCTGAGTTGAGGTTTGGGGTCAGGGTGGGGGGTCTGGGGCTGAGGCTGAACCTGCGGCTGCGATGGAGTTTGTTCCTGTCGAGCAGCAGCAGCAGGAGGAGGAGGGTAGGGGCTGGGTGTAATATCTGCAGCAGCGTAGGACGTGGGACTGAAATTAGCATAGGGGCTGGGGGGGATGTTGGCGTACGGACTCGGGGGTACAACTGAGTAAGGGGCGTAGGGACTGGGAGGGTGGTGCGGAAGAGGGCTCATGGGAGGGCTTGTGATCGGGGAGGTGGGGGGGCTTGACACTGGGGTGTTGACCATGGCCATGGCCTGCATGGTCATCTGCTGAGCCTGGGAAAAGAAAAGATGACGTGGTACTTCCAAAACAGGTCCTACAGGGGAAGAATGAAACAGCTGCAGGTCCAGATGGGGGGCGGTTTTACCATGATGACGGCCTGCTGGTTGACGATGGCCGCCTGCTGCTGGGCCACCACATCCTGCTGGGCATCTGGAGCAGAGAGGAGGAAGAAGCAGGTAAACAGGGAGGACGAGGATGAATCACGCCTGATCAGGTGGTTTTTATACAAACCAGGTGCTACAGGTGCTACCGCGGCGACGGGAGGAGACATGACACCTCCCACAGGAAGGACTCTGACAGCTGCGGAGACAGATACACACACACACACACACACACACACACACACACATCCAAGCGTGGTCAGATTTCAAGTATGTGTGTGGGTTTTTTTTACAGGTGTTAATGATGAAGGGAGCTACATTTCATTTTCTCCAGGACTGAATCACGTGTGATGTTACGAAGAGAGAATAGTGGAGTATTTATAAAACAGGGCTCCAAACAGTGATTTCTGACTGACCACCAGGTGGAGGTGGGGGACCGGCTGACGCTCCCTGCTGCTGCCACGCTCCTCCGATGCCCCCAGCCCCCTTCATCCTGCTGGACAGTTCGGCAGCTGATTCCATTTCCTGTGAGACAAACGGAGAAGAATTCATAGAAGGAGAGAGTTTGACATTAATCATTAGAAACACAAATTCAGCTGAAGAAACACTTTTGAGAATTATATACAGTACTAAACATAGGTGGACTTGAAAATGGGTGCTGATAGCAAATCAATAGATCAGTGTCAGCTGATCTATCAGTATCAGCTGAGGGGCGATGAGAGATTACCGTACAAGTATGGAAAAGACATCTTAATATGTATGACATTTTAATGTCATAAAATCTAATATCATAATTTTTTTAGATTCTAAATTAAAATCTGACTTTCTTAATTTTGGTATCTATTTTTTTTAATCAAATGACAAATGGAGTTTCATAGAAAAAATAAAATCTTCCTTAAAATAAACTCCTACCACATTCACATAATCAGTCAGGGGAGATCCCCGCTCCTGTCATCCAATTAGAAATCAGCCACTGACCCATAAATCCATAGGACCCTATGTGCATGTGTGTGTGTTTGTGTGTGTGTCATGTCTCATTAAATAGTAAGCCCTTCATTTGCTAGAGTGTCAGTTCCTCGTAAGCAGATCCCGGCGTTGCCTGGGTGGGAAATCATTGTGGCGATCTGGTGGCTGTGACAGTTGCGGTAACTGGGTAACGTAAGAGGTTGCCGGGCGGGAGAGGTCTGTAGAACACCGCTGACACATGCTAATTCCTGTCAGATGCATCCGATAGCAGGGCTAACGTTCACCACATCGCTGCCCCAAGCTGAAGACTGATAGATCACCGCTGGCCCTGCTCGAGGTGCAGGGATTCCAATACAGCTGAAGCTGCACTTTACGACAACGGTGCATTATGGGAGATGGTCAGACGTGTCAGAGTGAGTGGATTTTTGGTGACGTACGCCGTTCCTGTCGGACAGCGCCGGGTCGAACAGGCTGTCGAGGTAGCGGTCCATTCCCCTCTGAGGCTCGAACTCTGTGGGGAGACGGGAGGGAGGGGGTCAGGCTTTACAGGAATCATGATTAACACATCTGAATGATCGCGTGTTTTTGTTAACACCTACCATCAGAGCCAGGGATGGCTGAAGACACGATGTCATCGGTCATATAAACCCCGCCCCCCAAAAGGCTTCTGAAAAACAAAGGGTCAAAAAAGCATCTCTGGGTCAAGCCAGTATTCTACATCAATCAAAAACAAACAAACAAATAATCGAAGCATCTATACGTGGGTATAATGGCGGTTTTTAGTGTGTGTGTGTGTGTGTGTGTGTGTGTGTGTGTGTCTCACATGCTAGCATTGGCTCGCACTCTGGTCGGTTCCTGTGCTGAGATGATGAAGTAGCTGCTGTGTTTGGGGAAGTCGGCAGAAAGCTCCAAGTCCGACATCAGATCCAGAACGTAGTCCGACCCCTCCAGCTCCACCCACTGCGCCGGCTCTTTGAGCAGCACCGACCAGCCTCGACGGCCCTCCACCACGCCCCTGAAGACCCCCACAAACGTACAAATGGTGACGCGATCTCATGCCAGTTCATTCAGTCAAGATTCAAAGTCAGGCGGTACCTGTGTTGTAGGATGTCTTTGGCCATTTCTTCTCCTGTCGTCCAGGAGTGGAGAGGACACAGCAAAGACACTCCTGCAGAAGAAAAGATGGATGTGAAACGTGATGTGATACGAGCTACTTGATCTACAAGTTATTCGAGATACGAGCTGTCGCTCTGTCCGTATTTTTGTTCAACATACGAGCAAAAATCCAAGATAGGAGCTGTGGTTCGAGACACTAGTTGGCGGATGGATACAACATCAGTGAGACTGGATCTCGTTCTCATTGG